>NC_086122.1:6499001-6754001 GCF_963921235.1 Mobula hypostoma | reverse complement strand
ATATTTGACCTTTTAAATTCAATCACTTATCATTTTTTCAGATTAAACTCCATGTGCCACTTCCCAGCAGAGCTCTGCATTCTGTTACTGTCCTGCAGCAGCCTAGAACAATCCTCCACATTAATTTATGGACATCTTCAACCTCTTGCTCCAGCAGTTGGAGATGCCATTTGCTTCAAGTGGGCATCGATGGTACCTGTGCCCAAGAAAAACGTGATGACCTGCCTCAAGGAGTATTGTCCAGAATCACTCGCATCCACTGTGATTTGAGAGGTTAGTCATGGAGCGTATCAACTCCTGGCTGAGAAATGACCCAGATCTGCTCCAATTTGCTTACTATGACAAAAGGGCAACACAATATGCCATTTCATTTTCTCTTCACTCACCTCCGGACACCTAGACAGGATGCTCTTCATTGACTCATACCCTCGAAGCTCATCACTCAGCTCTAAGGTCTAGGCCTCGATGCCTCCCTCTGCGACTGGATCCTCAATTTCCTCACCGGTAGACTCCAATTAGTACAGGTTGCCAACAGTATCTCCTCCACAGTCACCGTCAGCACAGGTGCACCACAAAGCTACGTGCTTAGCCCCCTATTCTACTTGCTTTACGTTTGCTGATGACACCACTGCTATTGACCAAATCAAAGGTGGAGATGGATCGGCGTATAGGAAGGAGATTGAAAGGTACTATAACTCAACATAAACAAAAGAAAACAGATAGTTATTGATTATAAGAAGAAGAAGCCAGACCTCATTCAGGGATTGGAGGTGGAGAGAGCCTAGAGGATCTGTCCTGGGACCAGCACTAAGTGTTATCGCAAAAAAGGAACAACAATGCCTTCACTTTCTGAGAAGTTTACGAAGATTCAGCATGTCACAGTGAGTGTAACAGAAACAGTTTTTAACCTACAGCCATCAGGCTGCTGAACCAGTATGGATAACTTCATATGAAGGTATTAATTTCAAATGAAAGTGAAAATAATGATAGAAGATGCCATTTCATTGGCTCTTCACCCACCCCTGTAACATTTAGAACTTAAAATGTTCCTCATGACTACAGCCCAAAATTCAATACTATCATCCCCTCAAAACTAATCAGTAAGTTTCACGATCCAAACCTCCATACTTCCTTGTGCAATTGGATCCTCAATTTCCTCAGTTGCAGACCCCAGTCAGTTTAGATTGACAAAAACATCTCCTCCACAATCTCCATCAGCACATGTGCACCATAAGGCTGTGTGCTTAGCCCCTGCTCTACTCGGTCTGTACTTATGACTGTGTGGCGAAGCACAGCTCCAATGTCATATTTAAGATTGCCGATGACACCACTGTCATTGGCCAAATCAAGAGTGGTGACAAGTCAGCATATGGGAAGTACATTTAAAATCTGACTGAGTGATGCCATAATAACAACCTCTTACTCAATGACAGCAAGACCAAGGAGTTGATTATTGACTCCAGGAGGAAACTGGAAGTCTATGAGCCAGTCCTCATCGGGTGATCAGAGGTGGACAGAGCCAGCAACTTTAAAATCCTCGGTGCTATCATTTCAGAGGACCTGTCCGGGGTCAGCACATAAGTGGCACTACGAAGAAAGCACAGCAGCACCTCTAATTCCTTTGGAGTTTGCAAAGATTTGGCATAACATCTAAAACTTTGACAAGCCTCTATAGATGTGTGGTGGACAGTATATTGACTGGTTGCATCGTGGTCTGATATGGAAACACCAATGTCCTTAAATGGAAAATCCTATAAAAAGTGGTGGATACGCCCAATCCATAACTGGTCAACCCTCCCCACCACTGAGCACATCTACATGGAATGCTGTCGCAAGAGAGCAGCATCCATCACCAAAGATCCTCACCATCCAGGTCATGCTCTCTTCTCATTGCTGCCACATGGAAGAAGGTGCAGGAGCCTCAGGACCCACATCACCATGTTCAAGAAGAGCTATTACCCCTCAACCATCGAGGTCTAGCACCACAGGGGAAACATTCACTTCACTCACCCCAACACTGAACTCTTCCTACAACCTGCAGACTCACTTTCAAGAACCTTTCATCTCACGTTCTCATTATTAATTGCTCATTTATTGTTTTCTTCTTTTGTATTTATTCAGTTTATTGTCTTTTGCAAACTGGTTGGTTGTCCTGTTGGGTGTGGTCTGTCATTGATTCTATTGTATTCTGCCCACAAGAAAATGAATCTCAGGTTGTATATGGTGACAAATATGCCCTTTAATAATAAATTTACTTTGAACGCTACTCTAAATGGATTGTACAATCTCCAGACTCACTCTCAAGGACTCTTTATAACTTGCGCTCTCTGTATTATTTTTATTTGCATAGTTTGTCTTCTTTTGCACATCAGCTGTTTTTCAATTTTTGACTGTTTATGTATAGTTTTCATAATACCCTGCTGTTCTTTATTTCCCTGTTGGCGATTTGCTCGATGGTAAAACAGCTGGTCCTGTTGTGTACCGCGTTGCCACCCCAGGAGGAACACTGCCCAACAAACATTTTTCTTGTGATCACAAGACATTAGTAATGAGGAGTACTGCAGGCCTGGTTCACTGGTTCACTGCTGGGACTGACGGTGGGAGCACTGTGCAGCTTCCGTCGTTGCATGGAGCAGGCATTTGTTGCCTGTTGCAGCTACCCAGCGGAGCTGGTACTGAGGGGAACTGAAGTCCATGCTGGGCTGAGGGCTGCCACCTCTCATTGGTGCTGCCCTCCAGTGTTGGCATGGTGGAAGAGAAGTTGGATTGCGTTTGTCTGCGACTGCATCAGCATGTTTTGAAAACTGTTGCATGCTTGTCCCAGGACGACATCCCACGCGACGTCAATCTCCAGGCCATGACCATCAGCAACTTGGATCAATGTATATCTATATACAAAATAATTTGCAGATGCCGCCGTCAAAGCAACACTCACAACACGCTGGAACTATTCCCAGTTCCTCCGTCTCCGCCGCATCTGCTCCCAGGATGAGGCTTTCCGTTCCAGGACATCTCAAATGTCCTCTTTCTTTAAGGATTGTGGTTTCCCTTCTGCCGTCATCAATGATGCCCTCACCCGCATCTCCTCCATTTCCCGCACTTCGGCTCTCACCCCATCCTCCCGCCACCACAACAGTAACAGAGTTCCCCTTGCCCTCACCTACCACCCCACTTCCTCCGGATCCAGCACATTATCCTCCGCAACCTCCGCCACCTTCAACAGGACCCCATCACTAAGCACATCTTTCCCTCTCCACCCCTCTCCGCCTTCCGCAGGGATCGGTCCCTCAGCGACTCCCTGGTCCACACGTCCTTCCCCGCAGATCTCCCACCCGGCACTTATCCCTGTAAGCGTAAGTGCTACACCTGTCCCTACACCTCCTCTCTTGCCACCATTCAGGGCCCCAAACAGTACTTCCAAGTGAGGCAACACTTCACTTGTGAGTCTGTTGGGGTCATCTATTGCATTCGGTGCTCCCGGTGCGGCCTCCTCTACATCGGTGAAACCCGACGCAGATTGGGGGACCGCTTCGTCGAGCACCTCCGCTCCGTCTGCCACAACAGACAGGATCTCCCAGTAGCCACCCACTTCAACTCTGCTTCCCATTCCCATTCAGATATGTCCATACATGGCCTCCTATACTGCTATGATGAGGCTAAACTCAGGTTGGAGGAGCAACACCTCATGTACCGTCTAGGTAGTCTCCAGCCCCTTGGTATGAACATAGAATTCTCCAACTTCCGGTAATTCCCTCCCCTTCCATTCCCCCATCCCTGTCTCACTCTGCACCCTCCCCAGCTGCCTATCACCTTCCTCTTGGTTCCGCCTCCTTCTACTACCAGTTGTGTTTTCCCCTATTCCTTCTTCACCTTTCCTGCCTATCCCCTCCCTGCTTCCCCTCCCCCACCCCCACCCCTTTGTCTTTCCCCTTACTGGTTTTTCACCTGGAACTTACCAGCCTTCTCCTTCCCACCCTCCCCCCACCTTCTTTATAGGGCCCCTGCCCCTTCCCTCTACAGTCCTGACGAAGGGTTCCGGCCCGAAACGTCAACCGATCTTTTCCACGGATGCTGCCCGACCTGCTGAGTTCCTCCAGCGTGTTGTGAGTATATCTATATCTTGTGACTGCTCCAGGCCATGACTATCAGGGACTTGGGCTAATGTATATCTATATTTTGTGACTGCTCTAGGCCATGAACATCAGGCACCCCCAGGGCTATATGTATGACCCGGATCTGGGCCGTACCCTCCAAATATCTGGACCTGCCTCTCGGTTTTTTTGCACTAACTTACTTCCCATTTTTCTATTTCTATTTATGTTTTATAATTTAAATTATAATATTTACTAATTTTAACTATTTTTAATATTTAATATTTGTAATCCAGGGGGTGTGAAGCGCAGAATCAAATATCGCTGTGATGATTGTATGTTCTAGTACCAATTGTTTGGTGACAATAAAGTATAAAGTATATCTACATCTTGTGACTGGACGTTTCGCTGCTATCGTCACTATATGTGCTCTGTGTGCTGTGTGCTGTGTGTGACTGTTGCCTCTGCGTCTTGCACCTTGGCCCAGAAGAATGCTGTGTCATTTGACTGCATTCATGTGCACGGTTGCATAACAACCAATCTTGAACTTGAGCTGAAAATGACTGCATGAAAATGAAGCTCTAGGTAGTAAATGCTAAAATATACTTGACGATGCATTTACTTCGAAGTTTGAAATTTGATTTTCAGAAGGCAGTCCCTCAAGAAGGTGGCATCCACCATTCAGGGGCCTCACCATCTAGAACATTCCCTCTTCCGGGGAGGTACAGGAGCCTGAAGACCCTCACTCAACATTTTAGGAACAGCTTCTTCCTTTCTGCCGTCAGATTTCTGAACAGACCATGAACTCTTGAACACTACCTGGCTACTCTTCTGAACCATTTATTTATTTGTGTTTTTAATATTGTAAATTATAGTAGCTTGTCACTCCATTGGAAAAAGATGCAGAGGGTTGTAAAGTCAGCCAGATCCATCATGGGTGCTAGCCCCCCGCTGCCATCAAGGGCATCTTCAAAGGGCAGGATCTCAGGGAGAGAGCATACATCGTGAAGGACCCTCACCGTGCAGGACATGTCTCTTCTCATTACTAACATCAACAAGGAGGTACAGGAGCTTGCAGTTTTACAAAGAGCTTCTTCACCTTTGCCATCAGATTTCTGACCCGTCCGTGAACCCGTGATCATTATCGCGGTGCTTTGCACTTTCGGTTTGTTAATTTAATTTATTCTTAGTGTAGTTTACAGCATTTTTGTACTGCTGCTGCAAAACAACGTATTCACGACATACCGTTATGTCAGTGATGATAAACCCGATGCTGGTTCAGCGCGGCTGCCACAGAACAACAACTTCACAACTTTACCTCACTGAAAATAAACCTCATTCTGATCCTGATCTTTTACTCTGTGTTCTAGGAGATACCTTATAGCTGAAGTCTCGATAACAGGATTAGTAAATTGATACACAATATCTCAAGAACAGATATATTGAGGTGCAAAGTTAGGAAATCCCAGTAACAATTAAATCCACAAAATATGCAGCTCTCGATATGAAACTCATTAACTGAATAGCACCATCTTCACCATTTACTCAGTATCAGGATCCCCATCAGCTGATTGCTCTGAGAAAATCATCAATAATGATAATAGGACATAACGGTGGCAAAGCAGTTGGCATAATGCTTTACAGCCTGAGAGACTACGGTTCAATTCCCACTGCTGTCTGTAAGGAGTTTGTAGATTTTCCTCATGGTTCTGTGTGTTTCCTGTGGGTGCTCTGGTTTCCTCCCATATTCCAAACACGTACAAATTCATCTGGTCAAACTCAGGGATAAGAAGGGTGCAATCACACTGATGGGATTATACTACAGGCCCCCTAATAGCCACCGGGACATCGAGGAACAGTTATGTAATCAGATTAAGGAAATATGTAAAAATATTAGGGTTGTTGTCATGGGGGATTTCAACTTCCCTAGTACTTTGTATAAACTGGGGCCTTCTTAGTGCAAAGGGTTTAGATAGGGCTGAATTTGTTAAGTATATCCAGGAAGGTTTCTTAAATCATATGTGAATGGACCAATGAGAGGAGAGGCTGTACTGGACCAATGAGAGGAGATGCTGTACCAGACCAATGAGAGCAGTGGCTGTACTGGACCAATGAGAGGAGAGGCTATACTGGACCAATGAGAGGAGAGGTTATACCGGACCAATGAGAGGAAGAGGCTGTACTGGACCAATGAGAGCAGAGGCTGTACCGGACCAATGAGAGGAAAGGCTGTACTGGACCAATGAGAGGAGAGGCTGTACTGGACTAATGAGAGGAGAGGCTGTACTGGACCTGGTGTTGGGGAATGAGTCTGGGCAGCTGACTGACCTTTCAGTGGGTGAGCAGTGCTATGTTCTATGTTCTGTGAGTTAGCGTCAGGGCTAGTAAGTTATGGACATACTAGGTTGGTGCCAGTAGCATGTTGACACTTGCAGGATGCCCCCGGCTCACCCTTGGGCTGAGCTGGTTGTTGACACAAACGACACATTTCACTGTATGTTTCGATGTTTCGGTGTACATGTGACAAATAAAAGTAATCTACAGTGAAAAGTTTTGTTTTGCATGCCAGCCAGACAGATCTTGCTATACATTAGAGGGGAAAGCAATAACAGAATGCAGAATATAGGTACAGTTACAGAGAAAGGGCAGTGCAGGGAGACAGGTAAGGTGCAAGAGGTAGAATGAGAGATAAATAGTTGATTCATTTTGATATTAGCAGCCACATTACTGGCAACTCATTGCTGATAACCACAGGAATTTAATAGGAGATCCAAAACCACTAATACCCGTAAGAAGGAAATCCAAATCACTGCAAGTGAATTAGAATCATGCTTAATATTGCTGGGAGTGTAGCAGCGGGACAGTGCAATACACAAAGATACTATAAATGACAATATACAGCATATAGAAAATAAAATTAAATATGTCGTGCAAAAAGAGAGCAGTAATAGTGAGGTAGGGTTGATGGGTTGGTTCATTGTCCATTCAGAAATCTGAGGGGTAAAAGAGCAGGGTGTATTTACCTGTGCACAGACACAGTCACCGGTAGGAAGACCATCTTTTATTGCCTATCCTTAACATTCCCGTCCACTGCAGCAATGGGTTGTGTCATTTCAGAGGATAGTATTTAGCCCACCACACTAGGGGCTCTGTCTCTGTTTCTATAGCAGAAGGGCAGCAGATTTCATTAACTACTGAGAGCCTTTGTCTATGGGCCAATGATGGCTGCTGTTCCAGCATCTCAGCCACTCTGCTACCAGGAGAGAATGACAAACATTACGCTCTTAATAAATCATTGGTTTAGATCCATAAGAGGATTCCACATTAATTGTGCCATTGTAATGAAGTCTCCCTTAAATGGATTAAACTATAAGGAAAACTTCATTAACAGGAGTTCACAATAGAGGGAGATGGTATCCTTAAGCACTAGAAAATATGATCTGGAAATATCCAGAATGTGCAATGTAACATCAGAATACCTAAGAACATGTGAGGGAAATTTCACACATTGAAATGTGCTAGAAAGTTATCTCTAAAATAAAGGGAAAACAGGATATCAGTAGACTGCTAGGAATTTAGGATAACTGCAGCAGATGTTATGAATCACCAATATTTGCACATATTAAGAGGCAAATCCAACTACTGTACCTGCAATGTGCTTCAGGGAATCCCTATCCACTGCACAGCTCTAAAGAGCAAACTGTAATATCTGCTTAACTTCGCAAAAAAAATTCTCCAATGAGAACAATACCAGAAACTGCAATAACAGCTAAACTCTGAAGGAAATGGCAGTAATTATTGCACACAACAGTGGAATCTCCCATTTCTGCAGAATTCTGTTAGAGGATCCTCATTGAATGCGGCATCCTCTAACAGAATCTCCCCAACGACTATGCAGCTCTAGAAAGGAATTTCTAATAAAAGCAGAATTCTACAAAGATGTTTTTCTAGAATCCACAGTAAGTGCAGCACAAAAGAGGAACTGGTGAAAGGGGGCATTAGCAAAGAGACATTAGAGGAGATGCTGATGAGCTCAAAAGCTAATGAATACTGATGATCAACTTTCCAGTGATGCGATCGGGCAGTCTCTGGTGTGTCAGGTGTTGTGATTATCCAAAGTCCGTAGGTTCTGGAATTGTTCCTGCAGAACTCTCTAATGTATCCCCTGTAGCTTCAAGACCCTCCCTGTAAGGAGACCCTAATCAGCATGAACAGTCAGAATCAGGGATGTGTTGTAAAATTTGTTAACTTTACAGCAGCAGTACAATGATCAATAAGTATAGAGGAAAAAATTGAGCTACATTAAGTATATGTATGTCTATTAAATAGTTAATTTAGATAAGTAGTGCAAAAAAACAGAAATAAAAAAACATAGTGAGGTAGTGTTTGTGGGTTCAATGTCCATTTAGGAATCGGATGGCAGAGGGGAAGAAGCTGTTCCTGAATCGCTGAGTGTGTGCCTTCAGGCTTCTGTACCTCTTTCCTGATGGTAACAGTGAGGAAAGGGCATGCCCTGGGTGGTGGGGGTCCTCAGTGATGGACACTGCCTTCCTTGAAGATGTCTTGGACACTAATGAGGCTAGTATCCATGATGGAGCTGACTAATTTTACAAGTTTGTGCAACTTACTTTGATCTTGTGTGATAGCCCCACCACCATACCAGACAGTGATACAGCCAGTCAGAATGCTCTCATGGTGTCTTTACAGAAGTTTACGAGTGTTTTAGATAACAAACCAAATGAACAAGGCGATAGTAGAGGCTTTACAAAATCCAGTAGTTGTTTTCAGTTATATAAAGAGTAAAGGGGAGGTGAGAGTTGATACTGGACTACTGGAAAATGACATTGTTGAGGTAGTAATGGTGGACAAAGAAATGGCAGATGAACTTAATGCGTACTTTACATCTGTCTTCACTGTGGAAGACACTAGCAGTGTCCCAGAGGCCTGTGAGTGTCAGGGAAGCAGGAGTGAGTGCCTTTGCTATTACAAAGGAAAAAGTGCGAGGCAAACTCAAAAGTCTTAAGATGAGTAAGTCACCTGGACCGGACGGACTACATTCCAGATTTCCGAGAGAGGTCGCTGAAGAGATAATGGATACATTGGTCGTGATCTTTCAAGAATCACTTGATTCTGGCATGGTCCCAGAGGACTGGAAGATTGCAAATGTCACTTCACTCTTTAAGAAGGGAGGAAGGCAAAAGGAATGAAATTATAGATCAGTTAGCCTAACCTCAGTGATTGGAGTATATTATTAAGGATGAGGTTTCGAGTACTTGGAGACTAATGATAAAATAAATCAAAGTCAGCATGGTTTCTGTAAAGGGAAATCTTGCCTGACAAATCTGTTAGAGTTCTTCGAGGAAGTAACAAGCAGGGTGGACAAAGGAGAGGCAGTGGATGTTCAAGCAACACACATCAAAGTTGCTGGTGAACGCAGCATCTCTAGGAAGAGGTACAGTCGACATTTCGGGCCGAGACCCTTTGTCAGGACTAACTGTCTCGGCCCGAAACGTCGACTGTACCTCTTCCTAGAGATGCTGCCTGGCCTGCTGTGTTCACCAGCAACTTTGATGTGTGTTGCTTGAATTTCCAGCATCTGCAGTGTTCCTTGTGTTGGCAGTGGATGTTACTTAACTTGCATTTTCAGAAAGTGTTTGATAAGGCACCACACATGAGGCTGCTTAACAAGATAAAATCCTATGGCGTTAAAGGAAAGATACTAGCATGGATAGCAGAATGGCTGACAGCAGGGGGGCAGCAAGTGGGAATAAAAGGGGCCATTCTGTTTGGCTGCCGGTGACTAGTGGTGTTCCTCAGGGGTCAGTATTGGGACTGCTATTTTTTACATTGTTTGTCAGTGATTTGGATAATGGAATTGATGGCTTTGTGGCAAAGTTTGTGGATGATATGAAGATAGGTGGAGGGGTAGGCAGTGCTGAGGAAGCAATGTGATTGCAGCAGGACTTAGACAAATTGGAAGAATGGGCAAAAGAGTGGCAGATGGAATACAGTGTTGAGAAATGTATGATAATGCATTTTAGCAAAAGGAGCAAAGTAATGTAGACTGTTATCTAAATAGGGAGAAGGTTCAAACATCAGAGGTGCAGAGGGACTTAGGAGTCCTCGTGCAAGACCCCCAGGAGGTTAATTTACAGATTGAGTCTGTGGTAAAGAAGGCAAATGCAATGTTGGCATTTATTTCAAGGGGAATAGAATATAAGAGCAAGGAAATAATGCTGTGAGCCTTTATAAGACACTAGTCAGGCCACACTTAAAGTATTGTCAACAGGTTTGGGCCCCAATATCTCAGAAAGGATGTATTGTCATTGGAGAGAGTCCAGACGAGGTGCACACGGATTATTCTGGGAATGAAGGGGTTAACAAATGAGGAGTGTTTGGCGGCTTTGGGCCTGTACTCACTGGAATTTAGAAGAATGTGGGGAGGATCTCATTGAAACCCACCGAATGTTGAAAGGACTAGGAAGGGTGAATGTGGAGAAGATGTTTCCTATGGCGGGGGTATCCAGAACTAGAGGGCAGAGCCTCAAAATTAAGGGGTGACCTTTTAGAACAGAGGTAAGAACGAAATTGTTTAGCCAGAGAGTAGTGAGTCTGTGCAATACTCTGTGGCGGAGGCCAAATCCATGGGTATATTTAAGGCAGAAGTTGATCATTTCCTGATCGGTCAGGGCATCAAAGGATATGGTGAGAAGGCGGGTGTATGGGGTTGAGTGGGATCCAAGATCAGCCATGGTGGAATGGTGGAGCAGTGACACAATGGGCCGAATGGCCTAATTCTTATGGTCTTATGGTCCCTGAAAATTTTAAAATATTCTAAGATGATCACCAGCAATGCTGTGGTTCTGTAAAAGAATCTACATGAATTACAGCTCTGTAAACTGAATTGCTGAGGAGCAAGACCAGGAGAAAAGGAATAGACGAGAAACCACCACTATAACAATACTCCAGAGAGGGATCACTAATTACTGGTGTACACTATAAATTACCACAACATGCCAGAAGGAACTCCCACGTCAGTGGAATGCACAAAGAGAATGATCAATTACAGTAATATTTATAAGGAATTCTCTCTTGTATCAAGCGGCAAGAAATCCCTCGCATAATCCCAAGTAAACAGTACATCATAGGGAAATCTGATTATTAGATACATATAGGAGCATCCCTGTCAACTTGGCATCACAACATGGGCTCCAATGTATGTCACATCTCCCTACGTCAGGAAGGTAACCCTACCTGCAGCTCGGCGATGAGTGGCTCTCCACAGGGACCCTTGCGATTCTTGTAAAAGACAGGGATGAGGAAGTGGAAAGGTACATTAGCAAGTTTGCAGATGACGCGAAGGTTGGTGGAATTGTGGATAGTGCGAAGGGTTGTTGTGGCTTGCAACAGGACTTTGAGAGGATGCAGTGCTGAGCCGAGAAGTGGCAAGATGGAGCTCAAGCTGGAAAAGTGTGAGGCGATTCATTTTGGAAGATCGATTCGGAAGGCAGAATTCAAGGCTAATGGCAGTGTGGAGGAGCAGAGGGATCTCAGGATCCACCTCCATCAATCTCTCAAAGTTACCTTGCAAGTTGAAATGGTTTTCAGGAAGACGTATGATGTGTTGGTCTCCATTAGTGGGGGGATTGAGTTCAAGGGCCATGAGGTCATGTTGCAGCTCTGTAAAACCAGGGTTAGTCCACACTTGGAATAATGTGTTCGGTCATAGTCACCTCATTATAGGAAGGAAGTGGAAGCTTTAGAGAGGATGCAGAGGAGATTTACCAGGATGCTGCCTGGATTAGAGAGCATGTTTTGTGAGGAAGAGTTGAGCTAGTTAAGGCTATTCCCTTTGGAGTGAAGGCGGATGAGGGAGGTGTGTAAGACGATAAGAGGCATAGGTAGAGTGGATGGCCAGAGACCTTTTCTCAGGGCAGAAATGGCTAATATGATGTTTGTAGGGAAGTATAAGGGGGATATGAGCGGAAAGGTTTTTACACTGAGAAAGATGGATGTGTGGAATAATCCTGCCTGGGGTGCTGGTAAAGGCAGAAACATTAACGACATTCAAGAGACTCCTAGATAGAAACATGGAGGTGAGAAAAATGGAGGGTATAAGGGAGGGAGGGTTTAGATTGACCTTGGAGTAGATTAAAGGTTTGAAATCACATTGTAGTCTGAAGGGTTTATACTGTGCTGTAATGTTCTATATTCCGCGTCCTGTGATCTAAACAGTACAGCATTGGGCAATCCTTGATTATTAGATACACTATAGGGGTATCCCCACATAGGCTCCAGTGTATGTCATCAGGAGAGAGGACACAATAGAAGGAGCTGAATATAGATTCACCAGACTGACTCCTGGGATGGTGATGATTCCTGGGCTTTTCACATGAGGTGAGATTGAGAGTCTCCGCAGGTAAGAGAGGATAAGAAGTGTTCACACTGAAAACCGCCAAATTCTTGAGGAGCATACCAGGACAGGTGGAGGGGCAAAGTTTCCCCTGATCATGATGTATCAAGATAAGGGGTCAACCATTCAGGGTGGAGATGAGAATAAAAGTTCTCACCTAAGAGCTGTCCTCCTCAGAATTCTTAATCTAAGAAGGCTTTGGAGGCTGAGTCCCTGGCTATATCCAGGTCTGAGATTGATAGATTTTAAGGGAATTGAAGGATTTAGGTTTGTTACACAGCTAGGGTGTGCAGCTGAGATCAGAGGGAAACCATTTTATTGAATGCTCAAACAGGCATGAGGGGTGAATCACCTACTCCTGTTTCTATTTCTTGTGTTCATAGGTAATCCAAGTGACTGGAATACATCATAAGGGAATCCCCATTAATTGGAGGCATGACAAGGGAATTCTCGGAAACTCGAGTCCGTCACTGACATCTTCAGTAACTGGACAACAAGAAAATCCCTAATAACTGGGGTGCACTATACAGATTCTTATATAGTCGTTGAATTACATGGATTGGAAGTTGGACCTCCAGCTCAACTTGCCCAGCCGATTGAGAAGCCTATCTAAACTAATAAAAATTGCCTGAATTTGGCCTTATCCTTTCCAATCCAAGTACCTGGACAAATATCTGCAAGAGTGAAACAAATCTGCAAAAACTGCGAGGGTAAAATGATCCTTTTATATACAGGACTCCGAACAGAAGCCAGGATGTGGCATACAGATTATAATGGGAGATAGAAAAGGGATGTAAAATGTACCAATGTTACAATGCTAATGGGGGCTTTCAATCTTTAGGTTGATTGGAAAAATCAGGTTGATGCTGGATCTCAAGAGAAGGAAATTGTAGAATGCCTGCAAGGTGGCTTTTTAAAGCAGCTTGTGGTTGAGCCCACGAGGGAAAAGGCAATTCTAGATTGGGTCCATGTAAGATTAGGAAGCTTAAGGTGAAGGAACCCCTAAGAGCCAGTGATCATAATATGATAGAATTCATCCTGCAGTTTGAGAGGGAGAGGCTAAAATCAGATGTAGCGATACTCTTGTTGAGTAAAGTGAACTACAGAGGCATGGGAGAGGAGCTGGCTAAAGTTGATCGCAAGGGACTATTAGCAGGGATGATGGTAGAGCAGCAAAGGCTGGAGTTTCTGGGATTAATTTGGAAGATGTAGGATCAGTTCTTCCCAAAGAAGAAGAGTGGCTTGTGCTCTTAATTATGTAATGTATAGGGAATCCCCAAAAATGTAGTACTCAATAATGCAGTTAATATATATGATGTTAACTGATTCCATCATTTTATGAGGTGATTTTTAGCTGCACTTCATAGTGGGAGTGAACACAATCCAGGAGGAAAAACACAATAAATGCAAACATCTGAGCACACTTTAATGGCACCTCTATTAACTCAAACAATTCACGATGGAATATTCAATATCCAAAGACCATCAATGTTGAAGGGCCTCGACAGAGTGGATGTGGAGAGGATTCTCCTATGGTGGGAGCGTCTAACACCAAGGACACAGCCTCAGAATAGAGGGAAGAATGGAGATGAGAAGGAATTTCTTCAGCCAGAGAGAGGTGAATCTGTGGAATTCTTCGCCACAGGAAGCTGTGGAGGACACATCTTAATGTATATTGAAGGCTGAGGTTGATAAATCCTTGACTGGTCAGCGCATGAAGAGATACAGGGGGAAGGCAGGAGATCGGGATGAGAGATAAATTGGATCAGTCATGATGAAATGGAGGAGCAGCCTGGATGGGCCAAATGGCTTCATTCTGCTCCTATACCCTCGGGTTTTATGGTCAATAAACCCTCAGTATCTGTGACATTCTGCAATGGAAGCCCCACCGACTGCAGGGAGTTGAAGTTGAAGGCAGACTACAGGGCTTCAGAGTGTGAAGGAACAGATCCATAGATCCCTCAAAGCAAGTTGATAGAATGGTTACGAAGGCATATGATGCATTGTCCTTCATTAGTCAGGGGATTGTATTCGAGAACTGTGACATAATGTTGCTGTTCTACAAAGTTCTCATTGGACCACGCTTGGAGTATTACGCTCATGAGTATTTACGCTCATGGAGTATTACGGTTGCCTCGTTATAGGAAGGATGTGCAAGCTTTAGAGAGAGTGGAGAGGAGATTTACCAGGATGCAGCCTCAATTAGAAACCATGCCTTATGAGTGAACTAGGTCTTTTTTCTTTGGAGAGAAGTGGGACGAGAGGTGACATGATAGAGGTGTGTGAATTGGCAACAACATCTCCTCCACAATCACCATCAGCACAGGTCCACTGCAAGGCTGCGTGCTTAGCCCCTGCTCTACTCGCTTCACACTTGTGACGGCTCCAACGCCATAGCTGATCTTGCTGACAGTACCACTATTTTTGGCCGAATCAAAGGTGGTGACGAATCAGCTTATGGGAGGGGGACTGAAAATCTGATTGAATGGTGCCACAGCA
This sequence comes from Mobula hypostoma, assembly GCF_963921235.1. Lineage (NCBI taxonomy): Eukaryota > Metazoa > Chordata > Chondrichthyes > Myliobatiformes > Myliobatidae > Mobula > Mobula hypostoma. The sequence goes on along the minus strand of NC_086122.1, from coordinate 6,738,998 downwards.
ACAACCTCTCCCCCATGTCATCATGACCGAAGAGATGATTATTGACTACAGGAGGAAGGAGCTGGAGGTCCATGAGCCAGTCCTTATTAACTGATCGGAGGTGTATTGAAAGGACAGCCAGGTAGACAGAGGGGGTGACTCTGCTGGTAAAAAATGAATTCAGATCCTTAGAAAGAGGTGACATAGGATTGGAAGATGTAGAATACTTGTGGATTAAGAAACTGCAAAGGTAAAAATACCCCGGCCTCTGAACAGTAATCAAGATGTGGGCTACAAATCACAACGTGAGATCGAAAAGGCAAGTCAAAAGGGCAATATTACAAAAGTCATGCAGGTAGATTGGGAAAATCAGGTTGGTTCTGGATCCCAAAAAGGAGACGTTGTAGAATGCCAACAAGATGGCTTTTTGAAGCATTTGAGGTTGAACTCACTAGGGGATTAGCTATTCCTGATTGGGTGCTGTGCAATGAACCGCCAACAACAACGGCAGCCTATAAAGGGATTCCCTGCAATTCAGCATTCCTCAATGGAGTCTCCAATAAAACAATGTAATTCCCAATAACTGCAGCAATCAGTATGGATCCCCAATAATTACCACATTCCTTAATGGAATCCGCATTGCTGGCTGGGTCTGCTCTACAAGGTACTCCACAATGCAAGCCCACTGCCAATAATTGCTGCAGCCCGTAAAGGAAATTCCAGGAGCGTCTGCAGTCTATATCTGTCCAGCCGGGTGGAATCACTTGTCACTCGCACACAAGAGGGAAGGCAACGACACTGTTAACATTAGAGTGAACATCGTGCCATCCAGAGCAGATTTGAAAAGAGAAGAGTAATCACTCTCAAAGGAAAGAATAAAATCGGGCTTTACTTAGTTCTCAATTGCTTAATATGTCCAATACCAGCTCAGTGCTTTGCCTGAAAGTTAACCAGCACTCAGTTCACCGTGACACATTATGGTAAAGCAATAACTTATTTTCATATTTAGTCTTCACTGTTTAATGTGACAGAATGCACGCTCAGAGATTTTCGAAATGGAAAAGGTTATTGCAAGTTATAAAATGTTGAGTTATGTAAAAGGATTTTTTTCTTTTGCTGTGAAATTGATCTGGCTGAGGAGTTCCAAGTCAAACAAACCATATGTTGAGGTAGAACAACAGGAATTCTGCAGATGCTGGAAATTCAAGCAACACACATCAAAGTTGCTGGTGAACGCAGCAGGCCAGGCAGCATCTCTAGGAAGAGGTACAGTCGACGTTTCAGGCCGAGACCTTTCGTCAGGACCAGGGAGCATGAGTGACCTGTTACACCCTCCACCCGCCTGACAGAGAGCTGCCATCAAGCCGGAGGCACCAGAGACTGCAAATGTCCAACCAGCAGCAACACACACACACAAAGCAGTAGGATCTCAGCGAGTCAGGCAGCATCTGTGGAGGGAAATGGAGAGTCCACATTTCAGGTTGAGACCATTTACTTGTGCAGAAATAAGCAGGTGAAGGAAAAGCCTTTGTAACACCGGCAGACAGGAGGACTGCAGCACCAGGTGAGGATGGGAGCACAGGCCAAGGTTTGTCGTAACAGACTACAAATATTGTTGAAGGGCCGATACCCTCTCCCCATTGAGCATTACAATGCAGAAACAGGCTCTTCAACATACCCAGACTGGGCAGAACTGTTATTCTACCAAGTTCTGTTGACCCGCAATTGGATCACAGCTCCCTATACTCTTCCCATCTGTGTACTTCTCCCAAATTGTCTTAAATGTTGTAATCGAACCCTGAGCCACCACTTCTGCTGGCAGCTCATTCCACACTCTCACCACTTCTCAGCGAAGAAGCTCTTCCTCACGTTACCCTTAAATACTTCACCTTTCACCCATAACCTATGACCTCTAGTTCTAGCCTTACTCAACCTCAGTGGAAAAAGGCTGCTTGCATTTACTCTATCTATACCCTTCATAATTTGTGTAGCCCTGTCAAATTGCCCCTCATTCACCCGCTCTCCAGGGATTAAAGACGGGGATTTACATTTCCCCGAAGCCCAAGTGTCCAGCTGAATGGGTATGTCCTGTCACTCTCCTGGCAGTCTTCTGATGTTAAAATGACCACTCGCTCCTTGGGCATGGCTTGGTTACCTGGTCTTTGGCCAGCAGTGCTTGTACTCTGGAATTAGGGGGAATGCTTCACCTTTTCCTCACATCGCACAGGTTTATCATTGATTCCCTCATTGCGGATTTCCTCACCATCCAATCGAGGATGAGGAGTGCCAGGATTTCCAGCTCACATTTCTCCACCCTAATCTATGCTAATTTACCAGCTTCTCTCCACTAGGCCTCAGACGTTGGCTTACGGGTGGGACCAATCACTTCAGCTTCTTCTATTTCAGCAGGCTATTCCTCTGTGGATGGCATCACAGAGAAGCCCACAAGTAACACCGGCAGGCAGGAACACGGCAGAACCAGGCAGGCTTCGGAGCTAAATCCGTATTGATAAAGTCCGAAAGTTCCACAACTCTTACATTTCCCAAACATCCAGCTGGATGGGTTCATCCTGTTACATAGTTCACCCTCAGCCTCCAGTTGCCTTCTAATGTTTAAATGAGCACTCTCTCCTTGGGCATGGGTTCATTATCTAGTTGGACTGGAGATTGAGGATTGAGGATTGAGGACAGAGGAATGCGGACTGGGGATTACGGACTGGGGATTGGGGACTGGGGATTACAGACTGGGGATTGGGGATTGGGGATTGCAGACTGGGGATTGGGAACTGGGGATTGGGGATTGGGGATTGCAGATTTGGGATTGGGGATTGGGGATTGAGGATTGGGGACTGGGGATTGGGGACTGGGGATTGGAGACTGGGGATTGGGGACAGGGGATTACGGACTGGGGATTGCAGACTGGGGATTGGGGTCTGGGGATTTGGGACTGGGGATTGGGGACTGGGGAGTGGGGAATGGGGAATGGGGACTGGGGATTGGGGATTGAGGACTGGGGATTGGGGACTGGGGATTTGGGACTGGGGATTGCAGACTGGGGATTTGGGACTGGGGATTGGGGACTGGGGAGAGGGGAATGGGGAATGGGGACTGGGGATTCGGACTGGGGATTTGGGACTGGGGATTAGGGACTGGGGATTGTGGACTGGGTATTGGGGAGTGGGGAGTACGGACTGGGGATTACAGACTGGGGATGGGGGACTGGGGATTAAGGACTGGGGATTGGGGACTGGGGATTGGGGACTGGGGATTACGGACTGGGGAGTGTGGACTGGGGATTGTGAACTGGGGAATGGGGACTGGGGATCGGGGATTGGGAATTGCGGACTGGGGATTACGGACTGGAGATTACGGACTGGGGATTGCGGACTGGGGAATGGGGACTGGGGATTGGGGACTTGCGATTGGGGACTGGGGATTGGGGATTGGGGACTGGGGATTGGGGACTGGGGATTGGGGACTGGGGATTACGGACTGGGGAGTGTGGACTGGGGATTGTGAACTGGGGAATGGGGACTGGGGATCGGGGATTGGGAATTGCGGACTGGGGATTACGGACTGGAGATTACGGACTGGGGATTGCGGACTGGGGAATGGGGACTGGGGATTGGGGACTTGCGATTGGGGACTGGGGATTGGGGATTGGGGACTGGGGATTGGGGACTGGGGATTACGGACTGGGGATTACGGACTGGGGATTGCGGACTGGGGACTAGGGACTGGGGATTAGGGACTGGCGATCGTGGACTGGTGATTGTGGACTAGGGATCGTGGACTGGTGATTGCGGATTGGGGAATGGGGATTGGGGACTAGGGATTGGGGAATGGGGATTGGCGACTGGGGATTATGGACTGGGAATTGCGGACTGGGGATTACGGAGTGGGGATTACGGATTAAGGATTGCAGACTGGGGATTACAGACTGGGGAATGGGGACTGGGGATTATCGACTGGTGTTTGTGGATTGGGGATTGGGGACTGGGGAGTACGGACAGGGGATTGTGGACTGGTGTTTGCAGATTGGGGAATGGGATTGAGGATTGCAGATTGAGGATTGGGGAATGGGGAATGCGGATTGGGGATTATGGACTAGGGATTACAGACTGAGGATTGCGGACTGGGGATTGCGGACTGGGGATTGGGGAATGGAGTTTGGGGACTGGGGATTACGGACTGGGGATGACGGGTTTGGGATTGTGGACTGGGGGCTGGTGACTGGGGATTGTGGACTGGTGATTGCAGATTGGGGAATGGGGATTGAGGACTGGGGATTGGGGATTGGGGAGTACAGACTAGGAATTAAGGACTGGGGATTGGGGACTGGGGATTGCAGACTGGGGACTGGGGATTGGGGAGTACAGACTGGGGATTGGGGACTGGGGATTGGGGACTGGGGAATGGGGACTGGGGATTGCAGATTGGGGAATGGGGATTGAGGACTGAGGATTGCAGATTGAGGATTGGGGAATGGGGAATGCGGATTGGGGATTATGGATTGAGGATTGCGGACTGGGGATTGCGGACTGGGGATTGGGGAATGGGGATTATGGACTGGGGATTATGGACTGGGAACTGGGGACTGGGAATTGGAGACTGGAGTTTGGGGACTGGGGATTACAGACTGAGGATTGCGGACTGGGGATTGCGGACTGGGGATTGGGGAATGGGGATTATGGACTGGGGATTATGGATTGAGGATTGCGGACTGGGGATTGCGGACTGGGGATTGGGGAATGGGGATTATGGACTGGGGATTATGGACTGGGAACTGGGGACTGGGAATTGGAGACTGGAGTTTGGGGACTGGGGATTACAGACTGGGGAGTACGGACTGGGGATTACGGGTATGGGATTGTGGACTGGGGGCTGGTGACTGGGGATTGTGGACTGGTGATTGCAGATTGGGGAATGGGGATTGGGGACTGGGGATTGCAGACTGGGGATTGGGGATTGGGGAGTACAGACTGGGAATTGCGGACTGGGGATTGGGGAGTGGGGATTACGGACTGGGGATTGCGAATTTGGGATTACGGACTGGGGATTGGGGACTGGGGTTTTGGGTTGATGAAGGGCAAAGCGACAACAGCTACAATTGCAAAACATTACAAAAAGACTATAATGATTTGAGGAAGTTCCAGTGAATTATCAGACAGAATGCTGACCATTGCATGCTGAGACTGGGAAAATGCTCAGAACATCAAAGAAACTATGCAGACTCCTTAACTACTGTCTCACGTCGTGATTCCCCTACTTAATAGGAAGCATTTGTGATGAGTACACTCCAGGCAGATCAATCGATGTGTGGAGAACATAAGGAAGCTATATAAGAACATAAATAGGTTAAGTGAATGGATAGAGATCTGTCGAATGGGTGTAGTGCTGGGAAACGTGATGCTGTCCCTGATGGCAGGAAAAATAAAAAAGCATTTTATCTGAAGGATGAGAGACTGCAGAGTTCTGAGATATAGAGGGTCCTGGGAATCTGAGAACACGATTAACAGTAAGGTTCCTGCGAGGTGTAATAAGTAATTAGGAAATCTGACAGAACATCATGGTTCATTGTGAAGGAAAGTGAAGGCGCAAATAGGGAGATTAAATTTCTGATTGTCAGGGCACTAATGAGAACATAGTGGGAATATGTGTACACTATTGATCTGTTTATTTAAGGCAGGAAATTAATGCAGTTCAAAGACAGTTTACTAACTAGACAAATATCTAAAACGGACAGATACTCCCCATCTCAGGAGGAGAAATTGGACGCATAAGGCTTGTGTCTGGTGGTTTAGAAAAGTGGGATGGGACTTGATTGAAACATCTAACATAGTTCCCAGAAAGTTGCCTGGATTAGATAGTGTGTGCTATAAAGAGAGGTTGGAACAAAATTGCAGCACACATCAAAGTTGCTGGTGAACGCAGCAGGCCAGGCAGCATCTCTAGGAAGAGGTATAGTCGACGTTTCGGGCCGAGACCCTTCGTCAGGACTAACTGAAGGAAGAGCCAGTAAGAGATTTGAAAGTGGGAGGGGGAGGGGGAGATCCAAAATGATAGGAGAAGACAGGAGGGGGAGGGATGGAGCCAAGAGCTGGACAGGTGATTGGCAAAGGGGATACGAGAGGTTCATGGGACAGGAGGCCCAGGGAGAAAGACAAGGCGGGGGGGAAACCCAGAGGTTGGGCAAGGGGTATAGGGAGAGGGATAGAGGGAGAAAAAGGAGAGTGAGAGAAAGAATGTGTGTATAAAAATAAATAACGGATGGGGTACGGGGGGAGGTGGGGCATTAGCGGAAGTTAGGGAAGTCAGTGTTCATGCCATCAGGTTGGAGGCTACCCTGACAGAATATAAGGTGTTGTTCCTCCAACCTGAGTGTGGCTTCATTTTTACAGTAGAGGAGGCCGTGGATAGACATATCAGAATGGGAATGGGACGTGGAATTAAAATGTGTGGCCATTGGGAGATCCTGCTTTCTCTGGCAGACAGAGCGTAGGTGTTCAGCAAAGCGGTCTCCCAGTCTGCGTCGGGTCTCACCAATATATAGAAGGCCACATCGGGAGCACCGGATGCAGTATATCACCCCAGCCGACTCACAGGTGAAGTGTCGCCTCACCTGGAAGGACTGTCTGGGGCCCTGAATGGTGGTAAGGGAGGAAGTGTAAGGGCATGTGTAGCACTGCACTCTTCCTAGAGATGCTGCCTGGCCTGCTGCGTTCACCGGCAACTTTGATGTGTGTTGCTTGAATTTCCAGCATCTGCAGAATTCCTGTTGTTTGGAACAAAATTGGACTGTTTTCTCTGGACTGAGGGAAAACCTGATGGAAGCTTATAAGGTTATGAGAACCATAGATAGACAAGCAGAATCTTTGTCCCAGAGTTGAGATGTCAAGTACTAGAAGACAAGATTTAAGGTGAGAGAGGGGAAGTTTGAGGAAGATATGGTTTTACAAAGAGTGACAGGTGTCTGGACTGGGTTGTTGGTGCTGGTGGCAAATAGGACAATTGTGTTTCAAAGCCTGTTAGAATGACAGATGAAGATGCAGGGAATGAAGAGGATGGAAGCAATGGATCATAGACAGGCAGAGGAGACTCAGATTAATTTTGCATGACGTGCAGCACAGACAGTGTGAGCTGTAGGACCTGCTCCTGTGCTATGCTCCACGTAAGAACATGAGGGGTCTTGGAAGGGTGGACACAGAGGGAATATGCCCTCTCACGAGAGAACCTAGAACCGGGAATTCACTGTTTAACGATAAAGGCCACCAACATAGGACTGCAATGGGGCATTAACTTTTCGAAACTCTCAGCCTCAAAGGGAACTGGAAACAAGATACGTCAATATTTTTAAGCTGGGAATAGACGGCGGCGGGGGGGGGGTGGTGGTGGGGAGGTTAAAAGGTTACCAGTGGAGATTGGAACACAAAACAGGAATCAAATCAGATCAGCACTGATTTTATTAAGTGGCAGGATCAGCTTGAGAGGCCGAGTAGCCTGCTGTTCTTAATTTAAATGTTCACATGTTTGTACAGATACTCAGGGAATCAAGAGGTATGAGAGCTCTCCAGGGCCGTGCACTGATAGAGTCATAGCGTCACGGAGCACTAGCGCTCAGAAACAGACCCTTCAGCCCATCTAGTCTGTGCTAGCCTCATTTTCTGTCAAATCCCACATACCCGCACCCTGACTATAGATCTTCATTCCCACCTCCTCCAGGCACCTATCCAAACTTCTCTGAAATATTAAAACTGAACCTACATCTACCACTTCTGCTGGCAGCTCAGACCACACTCATACCACCCTCTGAGTGAAGGAGTTTCCCCTCGGGTTTCCCTGAAATATTTCACCTTTCAACCTTAACCCATGACCTTTATTTCAAGTGTCACTTAAACTGAGGTGAAAAAGTCTGCATGCATACCCCCATGAGATGCCCCTTCATTCTCTTGCCCTCCGGACATCTGCCTAGATTCATGGAATAGTGGGAGGGCTGAAAGTTCCTTCATCTCACAGCTCACCCCTGCACAATGTACTCCGGTCTCTCCCGAGTGAACAGAAGGGGTCATACTCTTCGCCCAAAGCCTCTGGGCAGTGGAGGAACCATGCACTGTGTGACTGGCTATCCATCTGACCGATGGCAGGCAATCATCAGTGGCGTTGAGGTGAATCACGCTCCTCGCTCATGGAACCAGGATATAAATAAGTTCAATTGGTCAGCATGGATGATGGGCCGAAGGGCAGTTTCTGTGCAGTGTTTAACTCCAGGAAGCCTTAAGCAAAGTATAAAAAACAGGAGGTTGCAGAAGGAAGATGTCCCATTCCTGATAAAGCAATGGGACCAGTTTTGGCCATCACCTTTAGGAAGGCACCACAGAAGGTCCCAGGACTGTTCCAGGGATAGAGAGACACAGAAAAGAACACAGGTCCTGTGGCACATCAGATCTGTACTGACCATTAAGTCCCACTTCTATACTAACAAAGGATGCAAGGGTCTTCATGCCTGGAGCAAAGAACAAGATGCTGGGAGAACTCAGTGGGTCAGAAAGCATCAGTTGAGGGAAATGGACAGTTGAAGTTTCGGGTCAAGATTAGTCCTGCCCAACCAGTTTGATTCTTCCCACAGTCCCGGCAACAAACTCCCAGTCTCGATCACATTAGAGGCAATTCACCCGCCAGCCCACGTGTTTTTGGGATTATGGGAGGAAACTAAAGCACGCAGATGAAACACATGTTGCCACGGAGAAAGCATGCAGACTCCACATGGACAGCGCGGAGTGTCAGGATCGAACTTGCACTAGCGGATGTGAGGCAGCCGCTCTACTGGCTGTGCCACTGTGAAACTCTGGAGAGAGGATTGTTGGAGCCAGGCTTTAGAATTCGGGGGTTCCCAACCTTTCTATGCCATGGGGCAGTACCATTAAGGAAGGGCCTGCGGATCCCAGGTTGGGGATCCCTGCTTTAGTTGGAGAAAGTAAAGGGAGCCTGATTCCCATGACCTGACAGCTGATCACAAGAGAGCTGTCGTTACGGCAGCACCGTAGCAGTGGTAGCACGACGCTTTACAGTGCAGGCGACCCAGGTTCAATTCCCACCACTGTCTGTAAGGAGTTTGAACATCCTCCCCGTGACTGACTGGGTCCTCTGCTTACCTCGCACTCCCACAGTCCAAAGATCCATCGGTTGGGAGGCTAACTGGTCATTGTGAACTGTCCAGTGATTCAACTCGGATTAAATCAGGGGTTTGCTGAGCGACACATATGTGTGTGTGAATAAATCACGTTACTGGCGATAGTACTGGGGAGAAACCTTTCACCAGTAAGTGATTGCAGTCAGGATTGATGGCGTGAACACATTCAATAGTGGCCTTTGGAAGCAGGGATCTGACCTGGGAAAGAAGCGGGGATCATCCCCAAGAAAAGTTGGTATAGTAATTGTAAAGCCATTGCCGGTAAATGTAAACAACAGGAATTCTGCAGATGCTGGAAATTCAAGCAACACACATCAAAGTTGCTGGTGAACGCAGCAGGCCAAGCAGCATCTCTAGGAAGAGGTACAGTCGACGTTTCAGGCTGAGACCCTTCGTTCACCATCAACTTTGATGTGTGTTGCCGGTAAATGTAAATGCAGTTTTGTGAAGACAAGGATTATTTACTCACTGAACTCTGTTATCCCATGACTTTAAATAGGGTTTGGATAAGATTCAGGATTGAAATTGCCTTTGATGTTCCCTGGATAAAATGAGGGGAAATCTTCAAATGGAGCTTTGAGGCAACACTACTGTTTGGCAAATAGAGTTTGCAGACTTTGGCACCCTCTCTCCTATGGTAACAATACTGAAGCACCAAACAACGGGACGATATCTCAGTAGCGGCAGCATTCGAGTGAACCGACCCCACAATGATTCTCCCTGTCTGTGGACAGTCAGGTCGCTGGAGAAAAGTGCTTCTTATAATACAAAGTCAGCTACAAAGCCTCTTGCCTCTCTCCATCCAAATCACGTTAACTGCACTATTGTCTTTTGATTGCATGATATATTTTCAGTTTTTTGCAAAGCAGCTTTCTTTAAAAGCAAATGCACTGCCTCCAGTCTGAAGCAACGAAGTTATTTACAAAAAAAAATCAACATTTAGGTCTCAGTGCTGTTAAACACTGAACTACACTAACAAAGCAAAATATTACTGCATCAATCTACTGATACAGATCAGCAGTTCCGAGTTTCCACTTCAAGAATAATATATGGTCTATAATATCTCATTATAATGAAAACACTAACATGCAGAATATTTATCTATGAAAAACATATAAATGAGGGGACTGCTCTGGCTCGGCTCCCAAGGAAAGGATAACATAATTTACCAAAAATGGTTGCAAGTCCTGAGAAAATGGGTCAGGTTAGCTGAACAACGCAGTGTGGGATCCTTCCTTGCTCTGTTTTGATTAACATGCAGCAGCTAATAAACGGCCGTGCAGGGTGTCGTGATGAGAGGCCACGGGACTTGCAGCTCTAAAGGATAGAGGTCTCCCACAGATAAATACCGGTGGTGGGAAGCGTTTCGCTGATTCTGTCACATATCTAGATTGGCTCCTCGTCACTCCAGCTACAGCCCTGCTCTTGAATATCTTGGCAGCAGAAGGCATCGCCACTGTGCTCTACACATGTGCATAAGCAGGCACTAGGACTTGGGGGGTGGGGGGAGGGGACATACAGTAGGAGTGACTGCTTGCTTGCCTTCAGTGCTGTGAGGAGCCCATGGAGAGAGAGCTGGCACTGACACACATGTTTGCAGAGTGCACAGTGTCAGAGACAAATGTTATTTCTGAGCTGCACATTGCGCACGATCAGAAGCTAACGCTGAGATTGTCCAGGAACCCGAGAAGATGGTGACCTTTCACCCCGAGTGCAGATAGCGAGACAGCGTCAGGTGAGAGGCAGCATCCGCCTGGTTCTGTGCCTGCCATATAAAGGCTGGAAAACCTAACTGTATCAGCAAGTGATTTCATCATCCTTCAGCAACAGTTGCAGAAATTTGACTGCAGTCATACAGTTTGGTCACACACACACAGACAGACAGACAGACACAGACAAACACACACATAGACACAGACAAACACACACACACACACACACACACATATACACACACACACAAACGCACACACATAGACACACACACACACACACACACACACACAGACACACACACACACATATACACACACACACAAACGCACACACATAGACACACACACACACACACACACACACACACACACACACACACACACACACACACACACACACACACACACACACACACAGACTCTGCCAATTAACCTGAGTTTACACACTGGATCTGGGATCTGGGGCTTAGTGTCAAACTCAGAAGGGTGGGGCAGCCTGTCTGATCAGGCCTCCATACCACTGTGTGAGAACTTCTAGTTTGGATCAGGATTGGACCTGGCCCAAAACGAGCCCCTGCCCTTCTTCTCCCACTAACACGCAGATAAAATCCTGCCCTCGATCACATATCAAGAGTGCTCGGCCAAGCATCGAGCCAATGGCTCTGCACAGTATGACCGCAGTCTGAATCCTCCCAGACAGAGCTGTAGCGGAGGGTGCTGGAGCCCACTGTTTCCAGGTCACTGGTGCGTCACCTGTTACTAACTGTTAAAGATTTCACTTACAACAGCTAAAACAAACTGCCGGAGGAAAGTCAGCGGGTCAGGAAATGGACAATCGACATTTCAGGATCTCACCCTTCGTCGGGACTGCAAGGGGAGACGGCCAGTGTAAAGAAGTGAGGGGAAGAGTGGGGCCAGAGCAGGCAGGTTTTAGGTGAGGAAGGGTGATAAATGGGGGAGGGGATAATGGGAACGGCAACAAAGTCAGATGGCAGGTGTGTAGAGACGGGTCCCAGGGCAAGGAGTACTTGGGTGATGGGCAGATGGAGTGGGTTGAGGAGGGGGAAATAGAATGAAAGAGATCCGGGGAGGGTGTCGGAGAAATTGGGTAGATCAGGAGAAGGAGAGAAAAGGGACCGAGGGAAAGCAAGTTATTGAAATTGGAGAACTTGATATTGGGTTGTAGGTCATCGAGGTGGGACATGAGGTGCTGTTCCTCTAGTTTGTGTTAGCCTCACCCTGGCAGTAGAGGAAGCTGAGGACAGAGTGGGAATGAGGAGTGGGATTAAAATGGGTTGTCGCTATTGCTGATGAAGAGCAGGTCTCAACAAAGCAGTAACCTAGCCTGCTCTTGGTCTACGATGTGGAGGAGGCACCAAATACGATTGTAGGAGATGCACATGAGTCTCTGACCATCCTGTTTAACCCATCAGTGACAGAAATCTTCACCTTTTGGAGTTAAAATCCAGAGTGCTGTGTTCCTGGCAGCTCTGTTACTCAGGTCAGGTGGAGTCTGTGAACTTGAGGAAGGGCCAAGACCTACCCCACGCCAGCAGAACCCAAGACATTGCTCTCAGAACACTGAAAGAGCCGGGCCCCTCAGCTTAACCCTTTCAACAACAAAATACACGACAAACCTCATTTAGTGTGTGAACATAATTCCCAGCTTCACTTCCCGAGATTTTTACAAGCCATAGCCCTTCAAGAGTTACTGAGTGTGGTGATAGAAGGCTTTGAAAAAGAGGCAAGGCCCATAAGTGCAGAGAGAGGGTGAAGGGGTTAAAGAAAAGAAATCCAGAGCAGAGGGCCTGGTGAGCTGATGGAGATGGGTGGGTGGAGGTGAGGGTGATAGCTGAGTTGGGGGGGGAGGATGAATGTAGTTTCAGCCATGGACCCCAAAGCTGAATTTGAACGATGTCACCAGCAGTCAACACAGAGCAGTCTCTGACCGAGCACAGTCATGGTCAAGAATGTGACCTTCACATGCTCAGTGAATGTAACCAACTCCTCCATATTTAACAGAGGAACCTCGAGAATTGTATCCCCGGTTTCTCAAACCCCCTCATGTTGTCCTCTTCAAAAAGATAGAGCATGACTCCCACCAGTTCAGACCATAACTTTGACACTGAGCTATAATGCCACAGAGACAGGATGATTTGTACGATGTGTCGATAGAAATTGGTGAGAGACACCAGTTTCAGCACACTGCTATCCTATTGCTAGATCTCATAGCTGCTGGCTTTTAATATCACGTCAGAAACCTCAACAGCCAGCCTTACATGGACAAAAATATTGCAGAGTATTACACCATCACACCGTACAACACAAGAGCAGAATTAGGCCATTTGGCCCATCGAGTGTGCTCCACCATTTCATCATGGCTGATCTGTTTTCCCTCTCAGCCCCAATCACCTGCCTTCTCCCCGTATCCCGTCATGCCCTGACTGATCAAGAATCTATCAACCTCTGCCATAAGTATACACAAATACCGCCCTACAATGCCACCTGTGGCAACTAAGTGCTGTTTGAAGAATGAATGTGTGATGATGGATGATGGGGAGAGACTGTCCCCAGGGGGGTCAGAGGGATGGGTGATGGGGTGAGAATGTCCCTGGGGTGACAGAGGGATGGGTGATGGGGTGAGAGTGTCCCCGGGGTGTCAGAGGGATGGGTGATGGGGTGAGAGTGTCCCCGGGGTGACAGAGGGATGGGTGATGGGGTGAGACTGTCCCCGGGGTGTCAGAGGGATGGGTGATGGGGAGAGAGTGTCCCCGGGGTGTCAGAGGGATGGGTGATGGGGTGAGAGTGTCCCCGGGGTGTCAGAGGGATGGGTGATGGGGAGAGGGTGTCCACGGGGTGTCAGAGGGATGGATAATGGGGAGAGAGTGTCCCCCGGGTGTCAGAGGGATGGGTGATGGGGAGAGAGTGTCCCCGGGGTGTCAGAGGGATGGGTGATGGGGAGAGAGTGTCCCCGGGGTGTCAGAGGGTTGGGTGATGGGGAGAGGGTGTCCCCGGGGTGTCAGAGTGATGGGTGATGGGGAGAGGGTGTGCCCGGGGTGTCAGAGGGATGGGTGATGGGGAGAGGGTGTCCCCGGGATGTCAGAGGGATGGGTGATGGGGTGAGAGTGTCCCCAGGGTGTCAGAGGGTTGGGTGATGGGGAGAGGGTGTCCCCGGGGTGTCAGAGGGATGGGTGATGGGGAGAGGGTGTCCCCGGGGTGTCAGAGGGATGGGTGATGGGGAGAGAGTGTTCCCGGGATGTCAGAGGGATGGGTGATGGGAGAGAGTGTCCCCGGGGTGTCAGAGGGATGGGTGATGGGGAGAGAGTGTCCCCGGGGTGTCAGAGTGATGGGTGATGGGGAGAGGGTGTCCCCGGGGTGTCAGAGGGATGGGTGATGGGGAGAGAGTGTCCCCGGGGTGTCAGAGGGATGGGTGATGGGGAGAGAGTGTCCCCGGGGTGTCAGAGGGATGGGTGATGGGGTGAGAGTGTCCCCGGGGTGTCAGAGGAATGGGTGATGTGGGAGAGAGTGTCCCCGGAGTGTCAGAGGGATGGGTGATGGGAGAGAGTGTCCCCAGGGTGTCAGAGTGATGGGTGATGGGGAGAGAGTGTCCCCGGGGTGTCAGAGGATGGGTGATGGGGAGAGAGTGTCCCGGGGTGTCAGAGGGATGGGTGATGGGGAGAGACTGTCCCCGGGGTGTCAGGGGATGGGTGATGGGGAGAGAGTGTCCCCAGGGTGTCAGAGTGATGGGTGATGGGGAGAGAGTGTCCCCGGGGTGTCAGATGGGTGATGGGGGAGAGTGTCCCCGGGGTGTCAGAGGGATGGGTGATGTGGAGAGAGTGTCCCCAGGGTGTCAGAGTGATGGGTGATGGGGAGAGAGTGTCCCCGGGGTGTCAGAGTGATGGGTGATGGGGAGAGAGTGTCCCCGGGGTGTCAGAGGGATGGGTGATGGGGAGAGAGTGTCCCCGGGGTGTCAGAGGGATGGGTGATGGGGAGAGAGTGTCCCCAGGGTGTCAGAGGGATGGGTGATGGGGAGAGAGTGTCCCCGGGGTGTCAGAGGGATAGGTGATGGGGTGAGAGTGTCCCCAGGGTGTCAGAGGGATGGGTGATGGGGAGAGGGTGTCCCCGGGGTGTCAGAGGGATGGGTGACGGGGAGAGACTGTCCCCGGGGTGTTAGAGGGATGGGTGATGGGGAGAGGGTGTCCCCGGGGTGTCAGAGGGATGGGTGATGGGGTGAGAGTGTCCCCAGGGTGTCAGAGGGACGGGTGTTGGGAGAGACTGTCCCCGGGGTGTTAGAGGGATGGGTGATGGGGAGAGGGTGTCCCCGGGGTGTCAGAGGGATGGGTGATGGGGTGAGAGTGTCCCCAGGGTGTCAGAGGGATGGGTGTTGGGAGAGAGAGCCCTGACGAAGGGTTTCGGTCTGAAACTTCAACTCTACCTCTTCCTAGAGATGCTGCCTGGTCTGCTGCGATCACCAGCAACTTTTATGTGTTTTGCTTGAAATTCCAGCATCTGCAGATTTCCTCGTGTTTGCGCCTTGCTAGCAAATGTACAGTCTCTGGAGAACAGGATGGAGGAGCTCAGGGCAAGATTATTGTATCAGAGGGAAGTGAGGGATTGCTGCATTCTGAGTTTCGCAGAGACATGGTTGACCTCAGATAAGCTGGATAAGTTGTTGTTAAGACCAGAGAGCTTCTTGATACACTGGATGGACTGGTCTGCTGATTTGAAGAGCTCAAAATGTGGGGGTCTGAATTTGATGATAAACATTTTGTGGTGCTTGGACATAGCAGGCTGTTGCACTCTTGTTCCTCCCAACCTGGAACATCGATTATGTGCTGACCATTCTACTTACCAAGGAAGTTCTCCTCTGTGATCCTGACCACAGTTTACATACTGGCAAAAGCTGGTGTTAAGCATGCATTCAAGGTATTGAGTACAGCAATAAGGAATCAAGTAACAGCCCACCCCGACGCCTTTCAAAGCATTGCCAAGGACTTCAAACAGGTTTTCCTGTTGAAATCTCTGCCCAGTTATCATCAACATATCCCTACAGCACACACTTGATCACTGCTGTACTACCATTAGGGCTGCCTACTATTTGAGCCAAATACTGCAGTCTGGGAATTCTGACTGTCCGCCTACCTGCGTACAGGCGGTGGCTAAAGAGCAAGACTCCAGCAGTAAGGATGACATAGAGATAGTCATGGGAAGCAGAACAGTGGCTACAGGATTACTTCGATTCAGTGGACTGGGCCATGCGCAAGAACTCATCAGAGGATCTGAACGAATATGCCAACGTTGTCACTGACTTTATAAAGTCAGTTGTAGATGAGTGTGTCCTCACAAAATCATTCAGAGCCTTCCCCAACCCAAAGTTCTGGATGAACCAAGAGACACACAGTCTGCCGAGGGCCAGATCAGTGGCATTCAGGTCTGGCGACCAAGTGAAATACAAGAGATCCAAGTACGACCTCCAGAATGCCATCTCACATGTGAAGTGGTAATTGCAGACCAAAGTGGAATCACAGAAGGCGTTTGACAGCTGTGGCAGGGCTTGAATGCTATCACCTCCTACAACATAAAACCAAGCTACAGTGATAACCACAAAGTTTCACCCCAGATGAACTCAATACCCTTATGTTCGCTTTGACTCAGAAAACATGGAGGGATCTTTACAAACTGTGACAGCCTGCGATGACTCTGTGATTTCATTCTCTGAGGCCAGCCCGAAAGCATCCTTCAGTGGGGGGAGGAATCCACAGAAAGTTTCTGTCCCGGACAGGGTAGCTAGCCAAGTACTGAAGTCCTATGTCAATCACCTAGCTGGGGTGTTCACTGAGAATTAACCCCTCGCTTCGGCAGTGTGAGGTACCCACCTGCTTCAAACAGGCTTCAATACCGCTGCCAACAACAGGAATTCTGCAGATGCTGGAAATTCAAGCAACACACATCAAAGTTGCTGGTGAACGCAGCAGGCCAGGCAGCATCTCTAGGAAGAGGTACAGTCGACATTTCAGGCCGAGACCCTTCGTCCTGATGAAGGGTCCCGGCCTGAAACGTCGACTGTACCTCTTCCTAGAGATGCTGCCTGGCCTGCTGCGTTCACCAGCAACTTTGATATGTGTTGCTTCAATACCGCTGCATCCTGTCTCAATGACTATCATCCAGGAGCATTTCTGATAAAGTGATTGGAGAGGTTTGTGATGAAACATAACATGTCAACTCCTGCTTGAGGAGCATTCCAATTTGACTACCATCACAATTCAGTCAACAGCAGGCGCCATTTTAGTGGCTTTTCACTCAACCCTGGAACTTCTGGACAGTGAAGATGCATACATCAGGAAGTTCTTCATTGACTACAGCTCTGAATTCCATACTACCATCCACCCAAAACTAATCAATAAGCTCCAAGACCTCGTGCAATTGGATCCTTGACTTCCTCACTTGCAGACCCCACTCAGTTCAGATCAGCAACAACATCCCCTCCACGACCTCCCTCAGCACAGGTGCACCACAGGGTTGTGTGTTTACCCCCCTGCTCCACTCGCTTTATACTTATAACTGTGAGGCTAAACACAGATCCAATGTCATATTCAGGTTTGCTGCTGACACCACTGTCGTAGGGCAAATCAAAGGTGGTGACAAATCAGCATACAGGAGGGAGGTTGAAAGTCTGGCTTAGTGTTGCCACAACGATGACCTCTTACTCAATGGTAGCAAGACCAGGGAGCTATTATTGACTTCATGAGGAAGAAACTGGTCTATGCACCAGTCCTCATCAAGGGATCAGAGGTGGGGAGGGTCAGCAACTTTAAATTCAGAGGATCTGCCCTGGGTCAAGAAAGTAGGGGCCATTACAAATAGAGCATGGCAGTGCCTCTACTTTCTTAGAAGTTTATGAAGATTCAGCAGGTCATCTAAAGCTTTCAAGTTCAAGTTCCAGTTCAGTTTATTGTCATTCAATTGTACACATGTATACCACCAAACAAAACAATGTTCCTGCAGACCAGGGTGTACAAGACAATAAATATACAACCCACATACATAACACAAGTAACATTACCATGAGTGAATTAATAAGTAATAAGGTGTATTTGTGATACAAGTAAAAAAGTGAAGAGAGGGAGTTCAATAGTCTTACAGCCTGGGGGCAGAAGCTGTTCCCCATTCTAACAGTTCTTGTCCTAATGCTACAGTGTCTCCTACCTGATAGTAGGGGTTCAGAGGGATTGTTGGATGGATGAGAGAAACTATTGACAACTTTAAGAGCCCTGCCTATGGAAGAGAGGCCCCAATTATCCTCTCAGTAGGTGTCCTTTGTAGGGACTTGCAGTCAGATGGTTTGAAATTCCCATACCAGACATTGATAGAGTGGGCTAATGTTCCTCCTGTAAAAATTGGTTAGAATGGGGTGGAGGGAAGGGTCTTGCCCTCAATCTCCTCCGGAAGTCGAGCTGCTGCTGTGCTTTCTAGACCAAAGAGGTGGTATTGACGGACCAGCTGAGATCGTCCATTATACACACTCCCAGAAACTTGGTGCTCCTTACTCTCTCCACAGACGAGTTGTGTATGGGCAGTAAGGAGTGGTCAGCCTGCAGTTTACTAAAGTCCACAATCATCTCTTTGAGACTCAAGTTGTTATGCCTGCACTATTCTACCAGCCACTCGACTCCCTCCCTGTATGCCATCTCATCATTGTTGTTGATGAGCCAACCACTGCTGCATCATCAGAAAACTTGATGATCTGGACCCAGCAGTGCAGTCATGCGTCAGTAGTGGGCTGAGTACACTGGAGTTTTAACAAACTTCTGTAGATGCAGAGCGGAGAGTATACTGCCTAGCTGCATCACAGACTGGTATGGAAACCCCAAAGCCCTTGGACGGAAAAGCCTACAAAAAGTAGTGGGCACAGCCCAGTCCATCACGGGTAAAGCCCTCTCCACCATTGAGCACATCTTCAAGGAGCAGTGTCGCAGGAAAACACCATCCATTATCATTGGCCCTCGTCATCCAGGCCATACTCTCTTCTCGCTGCTACCATCAGGAAGGTGGTACGGGGGCCTCAGGACTCACACCTCAGGAACAGTTATTCTGGCTCTTGAACCAGAGGGGATAACTTCATTCAACTTTACTTTCCTCTTCATTGACTGTCACTCAACCTATGGACTCACTTTCAATGACTCTTCCTTTCATGTTCTTGGTATTTATTGCTCATTTATTTATTATTATTACTTTTTCATTTTGTCCTTTCAGTTTGTTGTCTTCTTGTTTGTCCATCTTGCTGTGTGCAGTTTGCCACTGATTCTAGCATACTTCTTGTAGTCCCTGTGATTGCCTACAAGAAAATGAATCTCAGGGTTGTATATGGTGACATAGACGTACTTTAATAACAAATTTACTTTTAACTTTGAACATATCTGAAGCTCTATCCTCTCCCTGTAAACCAATACCTCTTGTTTTGATTCCTCTGCCATGGGAGAAAGATTCTATCCTGTCTATGAGTCTTCTAATTGAATGTACTTCTGTCAGATCACAGTGGAAGGAGATAGACAGGATGTTTTTAGGAATTAATAACTCATAGATAATAACAGCGACAATTGTGACTGATGTGTAATCTGTGCTAGACCAAAGATGATCTTGGGGAGTTTGAAGAGGAACTCAAGATAGAACAGGTACCATTCCTGAACCTATGACACAAGGAGGATGAGGTAGGAAGTCCTGCTGCAGATGGTCAGAAACTAAGATCTCATTTAAAAGTTGGTTTAACAAAATGAAAGTTAGTGATCAGGAAAGTTTGCGGATGACACAGAGATGCGATCTCAATCCCACAGGGCAGAATGGTGACAGAGCAGCCAGTGTAACGTTATTACAGTGTTGAATTCCCACCGCAGTGGGAGCGTACGTTCTCCCCCGTGACTGCATGGGTTTCCTTGAGTGATCCGGTTTCCTCCATTAATCTAAAGATCTACGGGTTAGGGTTAGAGTTAGCGGGTCGTAGGCATGCTACGTTGGTGCCAGACACCTCCACAATTTCATTTCACTGTCTGTTTTGACACTTCAATGTACACGTGACAAATTAAGGTAATCTTTATCTTTATCCTCCGTGCTGTCTGTGTGGAGTTTATATATTCACCCTGTGACCACGCGGGTGCCCTTTGGATAATCGGTTTCCTCCCACATCTCAAAGACATGCAGGTTGGTCAGTTGCCGTAAGTAGCCCCTTGTGAGAGGCTGAGTCTTGTGGGGCCATTGCAGAATTAGTTGAAGTGGATGAGTAATGGTTGCTGTGGCCCTTTTACATACTCAACCTCTCTACTTGCTTGCCCGTCCACTGATGTAGTGGGAACAATCTTGTCAGTTGGTACTGGAAGAGGGGTATGTCTTTGTCGAGACAGGAGTCTGCTCCTGAACTAGAGACAGACCAGAGTCGAAACCAAGAAATCAACCCATGGTTAGGACTTAAAACCAGCATAATGGAGATGGAAACTAATGGTTATTACAAGCCAAAAGGGAAAATATCTGAGATGACAGTAAAGGTCAAACCAAGGTACAGAATAAACAAAACAGATCGGATAACAGATATTGTTCTACAGATAAGTGTAAGATGATACGTAAAAATAAAGCAACCAGATCGATGAATTAAATTCCCTGAACAGCAATGAGAACAGCATACCAAACAAAATGGGAGACGTGGAACAGTATTTCATTAGCAAGAGACCGGGTGAAACGTTGAAAGATATAATCGCGAACAAACCAGATATTGCCAATTTTTGCAGCACCATATGTGTGATTGCACCAGAATGGGTCACCGTAAAAACATTGGTTAAAATTAATATGGAAAGAATACAGGTGTTTTTTTTTCTTCTTTCATCTGAGGTAGTCAGTTTGTGCAACCTTTCCTGCCCTTAAAACAGTCCGGGTTCTTAATGGCACAATTCATAAACATAAGAGATTCTGCAGTTGCTGGAAATCCAGAGCAACACACACAAATTGCTGGAGGAACTCAGCAGGTCAGGCAGCTTCTATGGAGAGGAATAAACAGTTGACGTTTTAAGCTGAGGTTTTACAGCTACTTGGTCTTGTGCACTGCCAACAATGCGTGCAAATCCAGGTCCCTAAAATGCCACCTTCTCCTGCTGAGAAGATTTGGAAGCAAGGAAGTTAAATGCTAATGCAATCTTGACCTCAGCAATGAGAGTAGGTTAGGACCTCTCCTCATATAGCAACACTTAGTGAGGACCGGCTTGTGAAACTGGAGACAATGAGGGGGTTCTGAAGAAGAAGAGAATAGAATCATTTCTGCTAGCCCTATGTGCTTCTTGCACCAGTGCTAAATGGTCAGTCATGCATGTAACCTCACATCCCGCTAATTGCTTGAAAAAGCACATTTGTGTTTTTTTTGCATTAACTGTGGAATTTGAGCAGCCTGCTGTCAGCTCTGAATGTTCCTATTCAGGTCTCCCGACGTCAGCAGAAAATCCCTTTAAGCTGTGTGTGAAACAAAATGAAACACCGTCCCTTTCATCCCACTGAAACTACATTCAACTGCAGGGTGGAGATCTCTGCTCGAGCTTGCATTGGGATGGACAGAATTCACTTCCTTCGACAGGCACGCCAACAGCAATCATAACTGGAGGTGCTCAGGCCAATTCCACATTTGGAGTCTGTTCGCCAAAAATGACCGCTGGAGCGACCAACTCCGAGGGCAATCGAAGTTTAGAACCATGGCTCGATAAGGCATGGAAACAAGCAGTTTGAGACACAACACATCTCATCAAAGAAGCCAGCCTTCCCTTCATGGACTCTGTCAACACTACCCACTGCATTGGGCGAGCAGCCAGCATAACAAATGACCCCATCCATGCCAGATATTCTCTGTTCTCCACCCACCCCAATCATCTGGCAGGAGATATCTGAGAGCACGTACTACCAAGCTAGCTCAGGGACAGCTAATAAGACTCGTACAACAGATGGGCTCTTGGCCTCACAGTCTACCTCTTTTTGTTGCTCTGCATTGCACTTTCTCTGTGGCTGTTACACTTTTCTCTGCATGCTGTCGTTGCTTTACCTTGTAGAACCTCAATATACTGAGGAATGAATTGATCTCGATGAACAGCAGGCAAGATTATCTTTTCACTGTGCCTCACTATATGTGACAATAATAAACCAATTCCAATTCCAGTTCACCCCCTCAGTTACACTTATTCTCCCCATTTCCTATCGACTACCCCCAGATTCAATTACTCAGCTACACACTAGGGGCAATGAACCTGCCAAAGAACAGGGTTTGACTGTGTGGCAGGAAAGCAGGGCGCCCGCGGGTCACAGGGAAAGCTTGCAAACTCCAC
This sequence comes from Mobula hypostoma, assembly GCF_963921235.1. NCBI lineage: Eukaryota > Metazoa > Chordata > Chondrichthyes > Myliobatiformes > Myliobatidae > Mobula > Mobula hypostoma. Next base: position 6,716,766 of record NC_086122.1, on the reverse strand, counting down.
ACTAACGGTCAGAGTAGAACGCAGCTCCGTTAGTTTGACCCCTGTGCCACCCGGATGCTGTGGGCCTAGTACCTAAAGACTGTATGATCCAGTTTCAAGGTTAATGTGGGAGATGGAGAGAGAAAGAATTTAGAAGGGAGTTAGAGATAATATAAAAGGAGCAGGAGACAGGAACAAAGCCAACACTAAGAAAGAAACCTGCTCCGTACAGACTGAGATAAAGATGAAGCAGCATCAATGGGCTGAATGGCCTAATTCTGCTCCCATGTCATATGGTCTTATTAGAAGATGGGGCGGTGGGGGTGGCAGGGATCTGACTGAAACCTATCCAATACTGAAAGGCCTAGATTAAGTAAATCTGGGAAGTCTAGCAGGGCATAGTCTCAAAATAGCTAAGGGGTTGATCCAGGACGGAGGGCTTCAGATTTTTAGATCCAGGGAAGGTGGGACCTGTACAGAAGGGATGGTTTGCAGCTGAAGTAGAGGGGGACTAATATCCTAGTGAGAAGGTTAGCGAGTGCTACACAGCGGGGGTTTAAACTAGAGTTGCAGGAGGATAGGAATCAGAGCATCGGAACAGATAGCGGAGAGGTTGTGGAGAAAGATGCTGTCAAGCCGACATACAAAGTCAGGAATCAAAATGTTGAGCATGGTGCGACTGGTGTACTGAGCTGTGTATATTTCAATACAGGGAGTATCGTAGGAAAGACGGATGAGCTGAGGGCACGGATCAGTACGTGGAATTATGACATTGTAGCCATTAGTGAGACTTGGTTGCAGGTGGGGCAGGTCATCAAGGAGGAGGTACAGGAGCCTGAAGACCCACACAAAACATTTTAGGAGCAGCTTCTTCCCCTCTGCGATCACATTTCTGAATGGTCCATGGACATGATCTCGCTATTCCTCCATTGCACAATCTACCTATCTGTTTATTCGTCTATTATTTGCTGTAACTCATAGTAATTTTTTATGTCTTGCATTGTACTGCTGCCCCAAAGCAATGAATTCGGTCAGTGGTAATAACCTGGTTCATTTTCAGATGCTGTGTGGTGAAGGTGGGAGCCTGCAATGGGTAGAGAGCAGTGCTGGCACTGTGGCCAGATGGGACATTGAAATTCCCAGTGACCGGCAAGAGCTCCTCAAGGCACTGCCTGAACTTTCAGGTCAACAGAGGCTAAGTTAGATGGTGTTGGGAACTGGTGTTGGCATTGGGGCGTGTGACTAGACTGCTCCACTCCCATGTGAACGTCATCTCAGCCACAAGGTGGGTGAATCTCCTTCCTTATAGCCTTGGCATACAGCCAAAACATATTGCCTGGTGAGTTGGAATGGATTACCACGTCTGAACCTCTTCAAGGAGCTGAACTGATTGGCCACCATTGCATTCGGAAAGGTTAGTATATGTCTGCGGAGGTGGGGTGGGGTGGGGGGGGGGAAAGCAGGAGGAAGGAATTATGTGCAAGCCAAAGGGACACAGCTCAGACCTCACCACAACACTGCCCTCACCCCAGGTGGCCAGGAACTTCTGCCTAGTCAGGCCTCATTTGTACAGAGACAAAGAGGGAGGGAGGATGCATCCATGGCTAATTCTGACACTCACAGCCACCAGCTCACACACTGACTTATTGTTATAGGGGGTAGCCATGACACCGTACGTGCATCCCGCAAGGAGAAAATCGTCCAGACAGAATTCGGGTGCCAGCTCTCCTGAGGGTTAGTTTGTACATATGTTCTGCTTCACAGGGTACAGAAAGAAGCCTAGAAGGCTCAAGGTCGTACACAACGTTATTTGCTGAATCCACATGAATTGGTTTCGACTGGATCCATAAACGTGATTAAGAATAATAATTTAACTTGATTTTATATTCATGAATTATAGTCAATAGATTACTACACAGGCAAAGGGGAGGTAAGTTGGGAAGCTGTAAACAGCAGTGGCTGAGATCATTGGTTGACTCTTTCTGAAGTTAAACGACAGATTTATCATGGAGATTATTTACATTTTCATGGGACATTTTAACGAGGCTGCTGTCCAAACAGAATCAAACAAAACTTCACATCATCAATTCTTCACTTTGCACATTTCCTACCTACCGTACACACTGTCCACTTCAACGTAAATTTATTATCGAAGTACGTATACCATATACAGCCTTGAGATTCGTTTTCTTGCAGGCAGCCACGAGACAAAGAAGCACGATAGAATCCACGAAAAAATCTCAGGCAGCAAATCTCACTCAACATCCAAAGTGCGAAAGTAAAAACAAGTCGTGCAGTTTTTAAAAAGTAAACAAATAAAACAAAGAATATGAACTGCAGAGTCCCCAAAAGTGAGTCCGTAGCCATGGACAAGTAATGAAAATTCATAAATTGCAGGTACAGGAAATCTTTTCTAAATTTGCAGATACTAGAAGGTTGAAAAAAGATTGCCAATGCTGGGAATACTGTGGAGGTCATGTGGCATCTATAGGAACAGAAAAGTCCCCAACTCCAGAAACATTAAGTGCCTCTTTCTCCACAGATGCTGCCTGTCCTGTCGAGTGTTTCTACCATTTTCTGTTTTGGTTTCAGATTTCCAGCATCTGTAGTTTTTTTAGCCTGACACTGCCTGGGACACACTTACTAATGAGGTATTCACAATTTATGATTAAATTGGAAGCAAGCTGGCCCCTTCTACCTTGTACAACAATCTTAGGAATATTCAATAATCATGATAAACTCTCAAAAGGTAAAGAGCGTGGATCCTGTGCAGAAGGCTGTCTGTGCTCAGTTTATAGAAAGCCTGGGTGTGAGGACTAACGCTGCTGATCAAGCAATCAGGACTGACAGGAGAGCAGGCAAGAGGTCTTCACAGAAAACAAAAGACACAAATAAAGTAAAAGCCAGAATAATAGGTTGGTCACGGTTTTGAAAAAATAACTTGCATCACTAACTCGAGAGATTCTGCTGGACAACACCCACAAAGTGCGGGAGGAACACAGCAGGTCAGGCAGCATCTATGGAGGGAAAGAAACAGTCTACATTTTGTGCTGAGACCCTTCATCAGAACTGTATGACTGTTTTCAAACTAGACGCACACGATAAAAATAGTTAGGGTAGAATTAGGCATCCGTAGTCTTGCGAGACCATGGATCTGCACCTGGAAAGTCTTCACTCTCCAGGGCGCAGGCCTGGGCAAGGTTGTATGGAAGACCAGCAATTGGCCATGCTGCAAGTCTCCCCTCTCCACGACACCGATGTTGTCCAAGGGAAGGGCATTAGGACCCATACAGCTTGGCACCAGTGTCGTCGCAGAGCACTGTGTGGTTAAGTGCCTTGCTCAAGGACACAACACGTTCCCTTGGCTGGGGCTCAAACTCACGACCTTCAGGTCGCTAGTCCAATGCCTTAACCACTTGGCCATGTGCCCACATGTGGGTAGAATGAAGGGGGGTATAATTTGTTTATTGGAGGTGATAAGCCCCTGGTGTGGATGGACAGCCACTGTACATAGTAAAGGATGTTAGACTGTGAACACAGAGTTAATATGATATATTTATAATGATTCAAGCGAAGGGCAAAATTAACGTGATCCTTATATTTACAAAGAAAAAAAGCAGAACAAATTGAGTGAACTATTGACCAGTTAGGCTAGTGGCAGAAAAGATAATGGAATCTATATTCAAAGATGTAATAACATCTAGAAACCAAAAACACAATAAAAATAGGCAGCATGGATTTCGAAAGGGGAGGTCATGTTTCTCTAACCACATTGAATACACTGAAGATGTAACAAGGGCAAAACGAGAGAGATTTACAAAATGCTTTCAGCAAGGTGCTACAGGAACAGCTTGAACCAGAGTACAGACAGCAGAAGCAAAATGAGCTGACTGCGCATTTACAGAGAGTGGAGTTAATGGTAGTTCCTCGGACTGGTAAGACAAGTGTCGTTCCCTGGGGACAAGCAGTCAGAGCAGTGGATCTTCACGGGGGTTCGAAACTCGACTGCAACATCTGCCACATCAGGATGTGGAATGAGTACCGAGGAAGGTGTTGTCAAAATAGAAGTTGTTATTAAGACAGAATCAACGTCCAAGTGGAAAATCAATTTCAATGTGGGTAGTACGACGGGAGGCATTTTAACTTCAGGACTCATGCTGGAGTCTAATTGGGCAGTAAATCAGAAGGGTTCAGGGCCATGGATTCACTAGTAAAGGTAAACTTTGCTGTCTTTTGTCTCTATTCTTCCAAAATTCTACCTATAAATCAAAGAATTGAGCAGTGGAGTTGGTATGCTACGTTTCAGTGGTATAAAACACTTTAGTGAGGCCTAAGTTTGGAGTATTGTGTGCAGTTCTGGTCACCTACTTACAGGGAAGACACCAATAAGGTTGAAAAGTGCTGAGAAAATTTACAAGGATGTTGCCGGGAGTTGAGAACATGAGTTTTAGGGAAAGGTTGAATAGGATAGGACTGGAGCGTTGGAGAACGAGGGGAGATTGATAGAGGTATACAAAATCATAGGTAGATATAGGTATAGGTATAGGTAGGGTAAATACAAGCAGGCTTTTTCCACTGGGGTTGGATGAGTTTAGAACTAGAGTTCATGGATAAAGGGAGAAAGTTGGATTTTTTTTTTAGATTATGAGGACACACAGTCCTCTTTTATAGTCATTTAGTAATGCATGCATTAGGAAATGATACAATGTTCCTCCCCGTACAATGTTAAAATGATACAGTTTAAGAGGTACCAGAGAGAGAACTTCTTCACTCAGAGGGTGGAGAGAGTGTGGAGCAGTGGAAATTTCCAGTGGAAATGGTGGATGTGAGCTTGATTTCAATCACTCCCCACTAACATCTTAACTACATTCTACAGAGGCGTGGTTGAGAGTGTGCTGACCTTTAGCATCACAACCTGGTACTCCAGCTTCAGTGCTGTCGACAAAAAAGCCTTGCAGCGGGTGGTTAGGGGAGCAGAGAAGGTTATTGGGGTCTCCCTACCTTCTGTCCAAGACCTCTTTCAGAGTCGATGCCTCCAGAAGACACGGTACGTCATTAAAGACCCCTCACACCCTCTCCATGAACTGTTTGTTCTTCTGCCATCAGGCAAACATTACAGGAGCATCAAAACTAAAACCACAAGGCTACTAAACAGCTTTCTCCCACAGGCAGTCAGACTGCTAAATAGCTGCTCTACCTGACTCTGCTTTGGACACTTTTAACTCGCACTGGACACTTATAACTTGATTTTAACTGAAACGTGGCTGTTGTGTTTTACTATCTATTGTTATGTTTATTATTTAGTGTTGAGTTTGTTATGTTATGATTGCACTGCTCCTGGGAAACGCTGTCTCATTCTGCCCTGCAGAGCTGAAGTATGGCTAGAATAACAATAAAGTTTTTTGAATCTTTGAATCTTTAAGAGAAGTTTGGTTAAGTACAGGGATGGGAGGAGGATGTAGGGCTATGGTCCGGGTGAATGTCGATGGGACTAGGCAGAATGATAGCTCAGCATGGACAAGATGGGCTGAAGGGCCTGTTTCTGTGCTGTATGCTCTATAACTCTGTAAATAAAATTCACTGGGATTTTTGCACAACGGGCATTTATTTGGAATCTGAACTGGATTTGATTTATTCTTGACACCCACCTCAAGGTTCAAAAGTTCAAAGTGCATTTATTACCGAAGTATCTATACTGTATACAACCTTAAGATTCATTTTCTTGCAGACAGCCTCAAAACAAAAGAAGCCAATAAAAACCCCTGCACAACAAAGACCGTTAAACACCCAATAAGCAACGTGCAGAAGATGGACTGCAACTTCTCTGACAGTGTGTTCACAGCCACGGAGCCAGTTCACTGCCGAAGCACCCTGATCAAATTGTACAAATAGTAAAAAACAATTAAACAAAAACTCCTGGAACATGAACTGCAGAGTCCCTGAAAGGGAGTCCACAGCTGTGGGGCCTGTTCAGCGCTGGGGTGAGTGAAGATGGTCCAGGAGCCCAGTGGCTACAGGGCAACTACTGCTCCCAAACCTGGCAGTGTAGGACCAAGCACTCCTGCACCTCCTGTCGGACGGTAGTAGTGAGAAGAGAAGGAAATTGGTCAAATGCAGGCAGATGGCGCTTAACGCCTGATCATTTTCACTCTCATCCTCAACGATTTCATTCTTGCCCGACATTGCAATCAGCACGAGTAATGGAGCCAACCACGTGCCTGTGTTCCGCTGTCAGGAATCGAAGCCGCGTCCGCCCACCCCCACCCACCAGCAAAGGCCGCCCCGATGGTACTGCATCCTCAAGAAGCTAGTTCGCCAAATCCGCAGGTGACCGTAAAAGCACCAGATCGTTTAGTCAGCTCAGAAGTACGTCCTTAAAAGGGATATTACGGGCTGCAATGGATCACAGTTCGGAAGTAGGTCCAGAAGGAGAAGAGGTCTGCCAGCTATCTGCAACACGTTGTCACTGGTCGCTGGCACCATGTAACTAACATAGGTAACCTGTATACTGAAGTACAGTGATAAGTGTGCCTTGCACACTTTTCATACTGACCAATTCATTACGAGTATGTTGAGGTAAAACAATAACAGGATACTGAATGAACTGCAAAAGCTACAGAGCGAATGCAGTGCAGGTAGACCATAAGGTGCAAGATCATAATGAGGTAGATTGTGAGGTCCAGAGGTCTTATTGTACTAGAGAACCATTCAATAGTGGGTAGAAGTTCTTCTTGATCTTGGTGGTACGTTCTTCCAGGCTTTTGCAACTTCTGGGAGAGGGGAGGAGAGAGAATGCCCAGTATGGGAGTTTATGCCGGCTGCTTTACTGAGGCAGAAAGAGTCCTTTAAGGGAGTTATACTCCAGAATAGTTCCCTCCGTTTCCTTGTCCAATTAGATCCCTTTTTTCAAGGTGTGCCTGCTTTTCTAATCCCCAGCAAAAATCCCCGACCCCCTCCTGCGATCTATGTTGGTGGTTTAACACTTGCAGATTGATTCAGTATATATCAGCATCTTGCATTTTGGTGGTACCTTCATCGACATCAACTTGACACCCTGATCTGGCAGACTTTAAAATAGCACCTCTAATCCCCGTGCTTTCATTGATTTGGAGGAGTGTGCCGAGCTCCAGACCCCGTGTGGCACAGGGGGCTTACAGAAGATGTCGGAGGGCTACAGCAATGCCTGTCAGACTGACAGGCCAGAACGCAAGAAATACTGGATGGAAGGGACTTCTAGTCCGCGTTCTGCCTTCTCGAAAGAAAAGGCTGAAACGTGAGGTAAGATGGCGGCATGCTCGGATGTAGCAGCTTCTACGGGGCCAACCAAACGTATTATTATCTTTTGCAAATGTATTTGCCATGATAGGAAGACCCTGCTGGACATTAAGAACTTAAAGAACTGCAGGTCTGCCCCGTCAGCGAGTTGCTCGTTGGAGGAGAAACTAAAGGAGCTGGACTTAGTGGGGATCAGAGAGGCGGTGATGTGCGAAGGCACTGTGTGGACTAACAGTGAGCGATTGTCTTAGTCCCTTTTCTTGTGATTGCCAGACCCTGTTGGACATTGCTAGTGTGGAATGCTGCAACTCTGGTTCACTGTTCTATTGGTGAACGGCAGGGCCGGTCAGCCAGGGAGTTGCATAGCCTTGGCCATAACAAGGTCCAGGCCTCAGACTGCTGTGTTATCTATTTGCTGCCACCCAGGAGGGAGGTGTCAGAGTTGGTGCACTCCACCCGAAGGGGAGGAGTACAACATCCATGCTTGGGTAGGTGTTGCCCTTCAGTGTTTGCTTGGCAGAAGACAAGACTGCAGACTGCTGCAACATTCATGGACTTAGGGACTTGGACTATATATATATATACACACACTTATTTGTGACAATATTTTACTGCTATCTTATATGTGCTATGTGTGTCTTCTGCTGTGAATGACTGTTGGTACTGCGTTTTGTACCTTGGCTCCAGAGTAACATTGTTTCATTTGTCTGTATTCATGGGCATTCATGTATGGTTGAATGACAATTTAATGAATTTGAACTAGACTATGTACATTCCCTAAAATTATGAGAGAGTTTATTCGGAATGATATGGCCAAACTGCTTCAAATTGTGGAGGAGTCCAAAATACCAGACAGCTACTGAAATATTCAATATAAGAGTCAGGGGCAACTCTTGTCTCGGATCGTGTTAGAATGTGGGACTTGTTACTTGAGAGGCACAGGTGTATCTGACAGTGAACGTATATGGGTGTAAAGGACAGAAGGACATACTGACAGTAGTGAAGAAGCCAGAATGAAGAAAAGCTTGAATGGAGACAAACCCCAGGAGACAGCTGAGTAACTTTGCTCTGCTTTGTAAGTTCTACAACCTGCCCTTCACCCTGATGAAAATCTAGAATCTCCAAGTTAACATTTGACTTAGAATGTTACTGCTACTGGCTATACAACAAAACAGCCCAGTTACATCGTGCTTAATGCAGAGAGACAGGACAAACCATTCAACTGATGCCACAGGCTCCTCTCTACATTCTTTTAGTCTGCTGTACCAGAAAACATGAACATCAAAATATTGTGAGTCGGCAAGATCAATGTGGAAGTGACAAGGTGATACAGCTCAAACGGAATTCTTTCACATTTAAAGGACGGGTGGCCAAGATACTTAGTGCACAGGGCTTACCTAAGGTAGATTATGTGATGTTTAGATTGGGGATCATGGAAATTAAAGTGAATAATGAAAATAGTTACGAAAGTCACAGATACCAGCCAGCCTCTGGGCCTAGAAGAACTGGCTCTCAACTACAGGGATACTACTGTTGGGAATAGCTTACCGTCCAATCACCAGAAGATGTACGTCTCTGGATTATAAGAGAGAGGAGTTAGTACCAGCCATTATGTTAAGACACGCTTATCTCTGAAGTCAAGGCGGGCCATCAAGGAAAAATATATTCTGGTGGGTGTCTTTCACAAAGTCCTTGGGTCTGAGTGGATGTGGAGCTGGTTCAATCGCTGTCTCCTTGACCACTGGGGAACTTGGTGGAGGTAGCATCCTACCTGGCAGTGGGTCATTACAGTGCTCCAGTTGTTAACAGAGAAGTAATTTGTTTCCCGTCCTTCCTGTCATTCAATTAGACCAGCGATGCACAACCTACTTGAGCCAGGTTCAGGTCTATGCTCCAAATTACTTCAGAGGGACACACGTTTTACTTTAACCACACATATCTATAAATGAATACATACATATCCAAGTGGATTCCAGTTAATTGTGACACATCAAGACTAGTATATTTTGGCCCAATTAAAGGGCTGCCCCAATTTACTGAAGTTTCATGGCAATAGTTAAAAAAGGTACAAACTTCTAACTACCATTTAACTGAGTAACAAATTACATATTTAAATGAAATACAGAACAAAATTAGAACAATACTAATACTGCTACACTGCGTATTATTTCCTAACAGTTACTGATGGAGGAATTCATCGAGTGTACGCTGCTATGTTTGTATGATTGACCATAAATGAACAAATTCACCGCCAACACCTACTGCAGATAATGGACTGTCTTCATACAATGTTTTCGATGGTTGCATCCTTCAAATCTTCTTTTTCATTATAACCATCAAGATTATTGTCAACGCCGTCAAATTCTTTGTAGGTCCTAACTTGTTGAAGTAGAGAAATCATTTCATTTTTACTCTCAGCCATTTCTAGCATCTCCAAGCCTCAATGCTTGACTCTTCAGTGAGCAAAACAATTTTGAATTGTCTTGCTGCTTACGATCTGAAAGTCATTTGTTTATTATCAAAGCATGTATCTATATACAACTCTGAAATTTGTCTTCTCCAGATAGCCACAAAACAAAGAAAGAAGAAGAAAGTCGTTCAGAGAGGAACATCAAACCCAACACCCCCCTGCACAAAAAAGAACAGCATTCCAAACATCAACTCCCAAAACCTCCTTCCACCCGCACAAAGAATATTGACCGCCAAACACCCTCCCATCACACAACAAAACAGAAAACGAACGGGCGATATATATGTCTGGAAAAAGTCCACAATCCATAAACACAGAACCGCGATGCCACCCTATGGTATCACCGATATTCATCAAAAGGGAGGGGCACCACATACGTGAAGAAGCCTACCGCCTGCCACAGCGAGCCACACAGCGGTAGGCACCTGCTGGTTCCTTTTCAGCACTGATCAAAAGGAAGGCATCAATGCCTTGCTGTCTGTGACAAAAAAATCGCTGCTTTTTGAACGTAAGTACACTCCACTGATGCTATTTAAAAACTGCTTGTTCCAAACACGGTATAATGTCCAACTGCCACACAAGTTCATGCAACTGACACTAGTTAGAAACTGTTTGGCAGCAGTCTCCTGTCCAAATTAAACAGTATAGAATGCCAAATAAACAAAGGGGATCCCAGCTCTTTTCTCAATTAGTTTTTGTTCTTTAAGAGTTGTCCCTAATGCCCCAGAGTGAAGGCAAGGCAGCCGGGAGGTCACGGACCCTCTACAGATTACAGAGGAGGAGGTGTTCACTGTCCTGAGGCAAATTAGAGTGCATAAATCCCCAGGGCCTGACAGGGTGCTCCCTCGGACAAATGCAGAAATTGCAGAGGGCCTAGCAGAGATAGTTAAATCATCCTTAGCGACAGAATTGGGGGATCGCCAATGTTGTTCTGATGCTTAAATAAAGGCTCTAATAATAAACCAGGAAATTATAGGTGGTGAGCCTGACATCAGTAGTGGGAAAGTTATTGGAAGATATTCTAAGGGACTGGATATATGAGTATTAGGTGTTACGTACCCCGTAACTGGGTTGCCAAACCAGCAGAAATGGATCACTCAGTTGGAGTCTGGAGTACTAGAACTAAGAAAGTTTTATTAAAGAAACAAGCAACCCATCCTAATCTTTTCAAAATGGTTCTTTTCTCTTATCAGGGGGCCCCTAGCTTCATTGATTTCCACGCTAACACCGACTAGGTTTGTTAGCATATCAAAAGCCGGTGACCGTCTCAGTTCGCGTCGGTCATTATCAATAACATTTTTCCCCCTGGGCAGCCGGTAAATCTCTTTCATGATTCCACCAACTGTTTCCTCCAGCACCGCAAAATGTCCACCGGGGGGTACCTCGTGGGCCATGTTAAAAACCTCATCCCCATAACTCTTTTGCACCACCCCCCACTCCTCATCTGCGGATGCTGTACTTGATTTCCCTTTCTTCCTTAGCACCTCCTCATCCGCACAATAGCTTGTCAAGGCTGTGTCAGAGAGAGCGGTCTCGGCAAAAACCATCAGCCCCTCGTCTCGCTCCTGCGTCTGCACAAATTCTTTCCCGGCTACTGCTACGTCCGTCCCAGCTCCCTCACTACCACTTGTCTCACTACCCTCTTTCTTATACAAGGTTGGCCGAAATGTTTCAGCCAAATTCACCATCGCGGGCGGGGCCTCCATGCTGGCAGGCTGACCCGTCAATCTCACGACTGGGAACACGATTCCTCCGGCGATGTCATTACCGAGCAAGACTTCCACGTCTTTCATCGGTAATTCGGACCTCACCCCGATCGTGACTAGTCCAGAGACCAGGTTGCTCTGTAAATGTATCTGGTGCAAAGGGACTGACTCTGTCCCTTCCCCAACACCTTTGACCTCTACCTCCCCAGTCTGGGTCTCTGAGCGAAACTCTAATACACTCTTCAGTATTAGTGACTGACACGCTCCCGTGTCTCTCCAGATCCGCACTGGAACTGGTTTTAACCTCTCCTTCACTGACACCAGTCCGGCCGCGATAAACCTCTCGCGCCCTTCCTGGACTTTTTCAGACCTGTCCTTCCCTAGCGGTTCGCTTAACAGCTCGATACAGCCATTCAAAATTTCCGCTTTTCCTTTCCCCGTCTCCTTCCTTGGGGCAAAGCACCTGGACGCAAAGTGTCCGACTTTCCCACAATTATAACAGACGACCCCAGGAGACTTCCTACCAGACTGCTCCCGGTCTACCTTATCCTTTTCAGTAGTCCCCGGCTTACTTTCTGACTTTTCCGGCGGACTCTCCCCGCCGTCCTGACTACCCTTCTGGTAGCCTTTACTCGGGGCAAACTTCATTTTATGCATCAACGCATACTCATCCGCTAACTTAGCAGTTGCGGCTAACGTGGCTGCCTCTTTCTCATCGAGGTAGGGTCTCATACCCTCAGGGACACAACCTTTAAACTGCTCAATCAGAATCAGCTGCAGCAGTCTGTCATAATCCCCCTCTACCCCTTTCGAGGCGCACCAACGCTCACAATATGTTTGCATCTCACGAGCAAACTCCAAATACGTGCGGTCCCACTGCTTCCTCGCATTCCGGAACCTCTGCCGGTATGCCTCCGGGACCAACTCATAAATCCTGAGGATGGCCTCTTTCACCACCTCATACCTCTGGGCATCTTCCGCGGACAAAGCTGAGTAAGCTTCTTGGGCCTTCCCTTTCAGTACACTCTGAAGTAAAACAACCCACTTATCCCTCGGCCAGTCCTGACTTATAGCCACTTTTTCGAAGTGGAGGAAGTACCGATCCACGTCGGTATCGTCAAATGGGGGAACCAGCCTAACCTCCTGGGTCGCCCGGAACCCTCCACCTTGGTTCGGCACGAGCCCCTGCTCGGCCCTTATCCTTAACTTTTCCAACTCGAATTCCCTTTCCCTCTGTTTCTCCTCTCTCTCCAACTGTCTTTCTCTCTCTTGCCTTTCTAACTCTCTCTCCTTCTCTTCGTGTTCTAACTGCCGTACCCGGAACTCGTGCTCAAGTCTCAGTTTTTCAAGCTGTACCTGTACCGCGTCTCCAGCAGGTTTTTCAATAGACACCACCCCCAGCTCACCTTGGGGAAACACACCTTTAGATACATAGTGCTCTACAATAGCTCTGTGTATCTCCTCTCTCCTCATTGTCGACTTCACCTTAGAAAGATTCAACCGTTTTGCCACAGCTATCAATTCCGATTTCCTGGCATCCTCTAATGCCTCCAAGGTCGGCGCCTTTATAAATTCCTCAACCTCCATTTCTGCTGTTTGTCTTTTCTTTCTTTCGGGAATTTTAACAAAATCAATTTACTCCGTCCCAAATTTAGCGTTCAAAATCCCGGACGAGCCCCCACTTATGTTACGTACCCCGTAACTGGGTTGCCAAACCAGCAGAAATGGATCACTCAGTTGGAGTCTGGAGTACTAGAACTAAGAAAGTTTTATTAAAGAAACGAGCAACATAGTAATCGAAAGGATAATAAATGCAACAGTTCAGCGATGATAAACGCACATGTGCACAGAATTAAGATAACAGCATCAATCAAGCTCTATCGTTGTCTAGGGGTAAATGACCAAATTTCAAAATGACTCAAAGTTCAGTCCAGTTCAGTTCGCAGTAATCGTTGCCATGGCGATGGACAACGTGGGGGAAGAGAGAGATAGAATAGGAACAACTGATCATTCAGAACACTGCTTCACTCACAGACCAGCGAGATGGCTCACAGACAGCTTTTGGGCGGGTCCTTGGTGATGTCACCTGAGGTCACCGACTGTGACCCCTCCTCCAGATGCGGTCGATCCTCTGCAGTGAACCCGGCACCCAGGCAAGGGCGGACACACACCGGGTTCCCGCTGATCGTACCTTTCCACCCTTGTCGTTGTCTGGTACTTCTCACCCACTCGTGAGAGGCGCACCGCTTCCAGGGTCTCGTTACCTCGGGTGGCGTGTGTCCTGCCTTAGCGAACCTGTCCCTTTTTATCCCCCTGCTGGGGTATCGCCTGTCCATCACTTCAAACAGTTCAGGGTTCAAAGGGGGAGCCGCTCCAGACAGCTCTCTCTCCCACGTCCCTTCATTACACATCTCCAGACGCTGCTCCATTGTTCCTTATCTCTCCTTCCCCTGCGGGCAGGTGGCAGACCAACTGCTGATGCCACTGATGCTAGCCCAGGCCAGCAAACATCTTAATTTTATGTGTATTCTCGTAACATAGGATAGACAGGGACTGATTAGGGATAGTCAGCCTGGCTTTCTGCGTAGTTGGTGTATCTAACCAATTTTATAGAGTTTTTTTGGGGAATTTACCTGGAAAGTTGATGTTGGACTTTAACAAGGCATTTGACAAAGTCCCACATCGGCGGTTGGTCAAGAAGGTTCAATTACTTGCCACTCAAGATGAGGAAGTAAATTGTGTGAGAAGACAGCGAGTGGAAGTCGATGCCTCTGACTGGAGGCCTGTGATTCGTGGAATGCTGAAGGGATCGGTGTTGGGTCTGTTTGTCATCCATATCAATGATCTGGATGATAATGTGATTAACTGGATCAGGAAATTTGCAAATAACACCAAGGTTAGGGGTGTAGTGGACAGCGAGGAAGACTATCAGAGCTTGCAGCAACCTGGACCAGTTGGAAAATTGGGTGGAAAAATGGGTAGAAAAATGGCAGCCAGAATTTAATGCAGACAAATGTGAGGAATTGACTCAACCCTGATTGAAAGGTTTGAAAGTGTTGCAATCTTCCAGCCAACACTAACAAAATGGTGATTGCAAACATGTAGTTGACAAGTTTAGTTGATCATGAGCTGTGATGTGCATTGAAGTTGTACAAAACAACAGACCAGATATGTGATAGAACAGTCATATTTTAGGTTATTATCTGAGAGAATTTGAAACAGGAGAAAATCTGCAGACGCTGGAAATCCAAAGCAACACACATAAAATGCTGGAGGATCTCAGCAGGCCAGGCAGCATTTGTGGGAAACAGTAAGCAGTCGACATTTCGGGCTGAGACCATTCAGAGGACTGATGAAGAGTCTTGGCCCGAAACATTGGCTGTTCACGTTTTTCCATAGACGCTGCCTGGCCTGCTGAATTCCTCTGAGAGAAGTTAGCATCTGCACGGAAGAAAATCAGTCTCCCACAACAGAGCCCTCACTGATCTGTGAGAGTGCGCAGGGCAGATCAGAAAGGAAGGTCGGATGTGACCTGACAACTGGGTGCTGTGCACTATTGAGTAAGAAAGCCTGAACCTCAACTCTGTTTTCCCTCTCTAGCTCCATCACCTCAGCTGACAACAATTCAGCCTTGGAAATATTGTATGGTTTGATGAGTCATGACTTGAATTAATTCTTGTTCTAGTGTGACCCATAGCCATATCCAATTTCTACTGCATTTATAGGATTGCTCATTCTATACTCGTGACATTTCCCACACCTTGCCCAATTAAACGTTCTCGAATCCCCTTCATCTTCATTATTTTACACTTCAACTGTCTTGCTGATTGATTTGGCCATTGGATTTGAACTCTGACTTTGCCAAGTTAATGAAGTGTTTGTGGTCTCTAACATATTTTTAAGGAGTGTTACTTGTCCTGAGGTTATAAATAATTCTGTAAATTTGATATCTATAAATATGTGTAATAACACTTTGCTGTTGTCAGTGGCATTTTACAGCACAGCTCATGCCCTTCAACCCATGATGTTGTGCTAACCCTTTAACCTAGATCAATCTAACCTTTCCCCCAACATAGCCTTCCATTTTTTTTATCATCCATGTGCCTATGTAAGAGACTCTTAAATGTCCCTAATATATCTGCCCCTACACAACTCTTTGCATCTACCACTCTCGGTCTAAAAACCCTATATCTAACCTACTTTCCTCCAAACCTCCTCATATTAGCCATTCCCATCCTGGGAAAAAGGTGCTGGCTGTCCACTCTTTCTGTGCCTCTTATACCCTCTATCAAGTCACCTCTCATCTTCCTTCGCTTCAAAGAGGAAAGTCCGAGCTCAGTCTACCTATCCTCATAAGACATGCTCTCAACTCTAGGAAGTATCCCGGTAAGTCTCCTCTGCAGGCTTTCTTAAAGCTGCCACATCCATCCTATAGTGAGGCAAACAGGACTGTAAGTGTGGTCTAACTCAGGTTTTACAGAGCTACAACATTTTCTCATAGCTATTGAACTCAGTCCTCTGACTAACAAAGGCCAACACTCCAAATGCCTTCTTAACAACCTTATCAACCTGATACGCTTTCTTAACTTGATAGGACTTCTTAACCACACTTCCAATTTCAGGGAAAGTTCCAGCACTTTGTTAATTGATATCTTTTCTTAAGTATTATTGGGCTTTCTGTATCTATTTTTTTACATTTATACCATTTATGTGTGAATGTATCCAATGTAAAGTAGATAAACATAAAGTTTTCTTTAATCCACAGGGCTAACGTTGTGTTCCACAGGAATCTGCACTGGGATCTCTGTTGTTTGTCTTAAATAGAAAAGATTTATGGTGAAAATGTGGTCAGGTTGATAAGTAAGTTGCAGATGACACAACGATCGGTGGTGTTACGAACTGCACAGAAAATTGCTGAAGGATACAGCAGGATGCAACGAAGGCTCAGGGGAGATTTAACAGACGTTTATAAAATTATGTGATGGTACAGAAGTAGCCAGTGAAGATTAATGCAAGCAAATAGAGGTCTGTACTTTAGAAGATCCAATATACGGGAGAGAACCAGATTCAGAATCAGGCTTATTATCACCAGCAGGTGTCGTGAAATTTGTTAACTTAGCAACAGCAGTTCAATGCAATACATAACACAGAAGAAAAAAGTAATAAATAAATACGTAAATCAGTTACAGTATACGTATACTGAATAGATTAAAAATTGTGCAAAAAACCAGAAATAATGTATATTAAAAAAGTGAGGTCGTATTCACGGGATCAATGTCCATTTAGGAATCGGATGGCAGAGGGGAAGAAGCTGTTCCTGAATCACTGAGTGTGCGCCTTCAGGCTTCTGTGCTTCCCATCTGATGGTAACAGTGAGAAAAGAGCATGCCCTGGGTGCTGGAGGTCCTTAACAATGGACGTTGCCTTTCTGAGACACTGCTCCCTAAAGGCGTTCTGGGTACTTTGTAGGTTAGTACCCAAGATGGAGCTGACTAGATTTACAACCCTCTGCAGCTTCTTTGGGTCCTGTGCAGTAGCACCACCGCACCCTGCAAACAAACAGTGATGCAGCCTGTCAGAATGCTCGCCATGGTACCTCTATAGAAGTTATTGAGTGTAATTGTTGTCATACAAAATCTCTTCAAACTCCTAATGAAGCATAGATGCTGTCTTGCCGTCTTTATAACTGCATTGATATGTTGGGACCAGGTTAGATCCTCAGAGAGCTTGACACCCAGAAACATGAAGCTGCTCACTCTCGCCACTTCTGATCCCTCTATGAGGGTTGGTATGTGTTCCTTCATCTTACCCTTCCTGAAGTCCACAATCAGCTCTTTCATCTTACTGATGTTGAGTGCCAGGTTGTTGCTGTGACACCACTCAACTAGTTGGTGTATCTTGCTCCTTCACGCCCTCTCATCTCCACCTGAGATTCTACCAATAATGGTTGTATCATCACATTTAATGGCGGGATCCTTAACAGTGTTGATGAACAGACGGATCTTGGGGTATAGACACATATCTCCCTAACAGTGGCCACACAGGTAGATCGGATGGTAAAGAAGGCGTATGGCATACTTGCCTTCATTAGTCAAAGCACTGAGCTTGAGAACCAGGAAGTTATTATACACCCTTATAACACTCTTGTTAAGCCACATTCAGTTCTATTCACTTCACTTCACTATAGGAAGGATGTGGAGAGAGACCGGAGGATGTTTACCAGGATGCTGCCTGGTTTGGAGGACATGTGCTCAGAGGACAGGTCGGACAAAGTGGGGCCGATTTCTCTGGAGTGGCAGAGGCTGAGAGGAGATTTGATACAGGTTTATAAAACTATGTGAGGTATAGATAGAGTAGACAGCCAGTATCTTTTTCCAGGGGTTGAAATGTCTAATGCTAGAGAGCATGCTTCTCACATGAGGGGAGAAAGTACCAAGGAAATAGATGGCTCAGGTTTAGACAGAGAGCGGTGGGGGTTTGGAATGCACTGTCTGCTTGAGGTAGTCTGGTTGGGAGTGTTTAACAGACTCGTAGATGAGCGCACGGATTTGCAGAGAAGGGAGGGTCACGTTCCATTTGCACAAGAGTCCAGAGGAATCGGCAACCCAGTCACTACACACACCAATATCACATCACCAGTCACAAAGCCAACAGCGTGGTTCACAGTGTTAGCCAACCAGCTACACTCGCAAAGATTTTTGTTGCTAATAATGAGTGTGTAACGGACAAATGAAAATATTTATTTCAATAGGTCCGAGCAGGTGCAAACACCTGGTTTGCAGGTTGTGGTTGTGAATCGTCATACAGCACTACTTCAGAACACTACTCCCAAAGCACTCACAGAATTTTCCATTGCCCTCTTCTAAAAGGCTCATGACGTTGGCCTCAAATCAACCCACAGCAAGAACATACTGTGAATGACCTTCAGACATTCAGCCCTTCAAACCTACCCCACCGTGCAATATGTTCATGATTTACTACAGGCTCCATCTCTTCTTTTGAACCAGATAGCCCCAGTTTTCTGTTGCCCAATCTTTACAAAATATATCAACTTCCTCTTTGAATACCGAGCTTCCACAACTTTCTGCGGAGGAGAATTCTAATTTGCCACCCTCTGTGAGGGTAAATTCCTGCACACCTCAGTTTTAAATGACTAACCCCGCAGTGTGTAAACCATGCCCTCTAATTTGAAACTCTCCCACTAGTGGAAACACCTCAACATCTACTCAGTCAAGCCCCACTATGAGTCTTTTATCTTTCAATCAGATCACCTCTCATTCTCCAAAACTAACCAAGAATATAGGTCTGATTTTTTAAACATACTTGTGAAGCTGTCCATCCGTTGAGTCTCTTTTGGACTTCCTCCAGTTACAGTATATCTGTTTTTTTAAAATAAGTGTACACAACAGGTCAGATATGGTCTCACATCTGTGCAGGTACAATTATAAAACTGACAGGAGTGATTTCATAGGATTGGAAGAGTCCTCACATTCCTTAAAAAGAAATGAGGGATAGTGGGAGTGATCTGAAGATGTTCAAATTTAGATGCTTGAATTCCGAAGGTTCAGTGATGGTCAAATCATTTAATGGATGGTATAAACCTTCACTTAAAAAGGTGCAGAATGATCATAGGTAATTTGCACAGATTTTTTAATGGGAAACCATGTCTGACGAATAGTCAAATTCACTTTGAAGAGGCCACGAGACTGGCTGATGAGGGTAGACCATTTGATTGGTTGATGGTGTTTTCTTATTATTATTGGCACATGTACAGAGGCAATGAAAGGGTTAACCTCTGAGGAGCATTTATTGGTTCTGGGCCTGTACTTGCTGGAGTTTAGGAGAATGAATGGGGTGGGTCTCATTGAGACCTATGGAACATTGAATGACCTGGATAGAGTGGATGTTTCTTATAGTAGAGCAGTGGAGGACCAGAGGTTAGAACATTAGACTAGAAGAACGACCCTTTAGATCAAAGATGAGGAGGAACTTCTTTAGCCAGAGGGTGGTAAATCTGTGGAATTCATTTAAAGCGATGGTTGACAGGTTCTTGATTAGTAAGGGTGTCAAAGGTTACAGGAAGAAGTCAAGAGAAGGGGTTGAGAGGGATAATAAATCAACCATGGCAGAACAAACTTGATGGGTCGAATGGCCTATTTCTGCTCCTATACCTTAAGCTCTTACGGTCAGCAAAAAACTTTGTTTTGTATACCATCCATACGAATCATTTCATTGCACAGTGCAGTGAGGTTGTGCAAGGAAAAACAACAGCAGAATGCAGGATAGACCATAAGACCTTAAGACCATAAGACAAAGGAGCAGAAGTCGGCCATTCGGCCCATCGGGTCTGCTCCACCATTTTATCATGAGCTGATCCATTCTCCCATTTAGTCCCACTCCCCCGCCTTCTCACCATAACCTTTGATTCCTGGCTACATATCAATCTCTGATAGAGTGTTATAGTTACAGAGAGCCTGCTGCTCAGCTAGACAGTAAGGTGCAAACCATAACAGAGTAGCTGTGAGGGCAGAAGTCCTTTTTATCATACAAGGGGTCCATGCAATAGTCTTACAGCAGTCGGATAGAAGCTGTCCTTGAGCCTGGTGGTATGTGCTTTGTGGCTTTTGTATCTTCTGCCCAATTGGAGAAGGGAGAACAGGGAAAGTCTTGTGTGGGTGGGGTCTGTGATTATGCTACTGTACTGAGGCAGCAGAAATATAGACAGTCCATGGAGGGAAGGCTGGTTTCTGTGAGCTGTTGCGTCAGCAACTCCCTGTGGTTTCTTTGCGGTCTCAGGCAAAGCAGTTGTCGTACTGAGCTGTGATGAATGTGGACAGGATGCTTTCTGTGGTGCATTGATACAAATTGGTGAGGGTTAAAGTGGACAGGCCAAACCGAGGAAGTTGAGCTCTCTTGGTTGTGATGTCTCCGTTGTTTGGAGCAGGATAGGCTGTTGGTGATGTTCACTCCTAGGAACTTGAAACTCTCAGGCTCCTTGACCTCAGTACCATTGATGAAAACATGATGTATTCTTCCTGGACTTTGGCAAGGCTTCTGGCAGGCTTCCAGTTAGAGGGCTGTTTCACAAACTGAAAGCCCATGGGATCCAAGGGAGAGGGGCAAAGTGGATCCAAAATTGGCCCAGTGTCTGAAAGCGAAGGGTAGAGGGAGATTGCTTCTCCTAAAGGAACTGAGTAGACAGTAACCTGCTTTGTGAGCTGTTTAATGACTTCAATTTCAATGGACAGGGTACGATGAAGAAATTTACTGATGATACAATAAATTAACTTTGGGGTTATCATTGAAGAGGTTGAAGAATGAGTATCTGAACAGTTGGACCAGAAGATAAGAAATGGAAATATACCCAGAGAAGAATGAAGTCATGCTTTTGAGGAGAAACAGCTGTGAATTTATAGTAAATGGAAGGATACAGCTATGGGATAGAAGAAAGGACCCCTGGAGTATACAACGCAGTTCCTGAAAGGTAGCTGGACCGGTCACTATGTGATTTAAAGTTCAACAGGCTACTTTCCTTTGCCTCTGTCTGTGACGGTGACTCCCTCTCCATGTGCTGAGGCAGGAACTGCAGAAGCAGGGAGGTTTCAATGCGACTGTAATCGCAGGCATTAGGTCACAGCATGCGGTTCTGGTCATTGCATTGCAGGGTAGGTGGGATTGCGCTGGGGATAGTACAGAGAAGGAGCACCAGGGTGGTGTCTGGACTGGAAAGGTTCAATGCTGAGGGAAGATTAGAGAAATTGGGAATATCCCTTTAAAATAAAGGGAGCTGAGAGAGGCTTGACTGAGCCATGTGAAATTATGAGGGGCGTAGATTGAGTGAATGGGAGTGATATATTCCCCTTAGCTGAGGAGTCCAAAGGCAGGAGGCGTGGAAACATAGAACTTCGAATAATATGAGCAGGAGTAGGCCATTCAGCCCCTCGAGCCCTACCCTGTTATTCAATATGATCACGGTTGATTCTTTACCTCAGTACCACTTCTCTGCCCTCACCCCCATATCCCATGATACATTTTTTGTTTCAAAAAATCTATCCCCTTCTTAAATATTTTCAGTAACATCGTCTCTAGCTCATCAGTGGCAGGGAATTTCACAGGTTCACCAACGTCTGGAAGAAAACATCTCTCCTCATCTCAGTCCTAAATGCCTTGCTGTAGGGCAGAGACTTTGGCCCTGGTTCTGTACCCTGCAGGCAGGACAAACGGCTTCTCTACAACCAGCCAAACAAACAAACCTGAAAAGAATTCCCTCATTCTGTAAAATTCCTGTGAATACAGACCGAGACAACCCAAACCCTCTGAATCTGTGAATACAGACCTGGACAACCCAGAACCTCTCAATCTGTGAATACAAACCAAGTCAACTCAATCTCTCCTCAATCCGTGAACACAGACCGAGACAACCCAGAACCTCTCAATCTGTGAATACAAACCAAGACAACTCAATCTCTCCTCAACACAATCTCTCCTCAATCTGTGAATACAGATCTCGAGAGCCGAATCACTCCTCATTAAACAAGCCTGTCATCCAGTGAAACCTTTGGTGAAACCGGTGAAATCAGGTACATCCTGTCTTTGGTGCACACATTTCTCCAGCCATGGTCTCCCTGAAGCTCTGTAATAGTTGTAGTAATCACCCTTCAAAACAGCAAAGGACTACTCACTAGTTTCCTTCTCAACTACCTGCTGCTCCTGCCAAGTTTTAAAGTTTTAAAGCAATTAACAACAGTCAAATGATAGATGAAGGAAAGGCCTTTCCAATGGGAAGATGGTTGGGGTTTGTAACACAGTGCTGGAAAAAGTGGGAGAAGCAGATATCTTCTCACATCAGGGGTGGTGACCAGCCGGACCACAGAGCAGATGCTCTAGGGAGGACTAGATTGGGCAGCTTCCATTGACAGGGATGTACACAATGAGGAAAATGGCCTCCTTCTATATTGGAAATTGTCCTTGACCCTATGATTCCATAATCTCATAGCTATAATTCAACTGTCTGAACACAGTGAAACTCTTATGTCCAATGCTCCCCATATCTGGGAAAGGATGTGGCGTTAGAGAGGGTCAAGAGGAGGTTGACGAGAATGATCCTGGGAATGAAAGGGTTAACAAATGAGGGGCGTTTTATGGCTCTGGGCCTGACTTACTGGAACTTAGAGGAATGAAGGCAGATCTCATTGACGAGTGAAACTGTGTCTCCAGCAGCTCTGGAAGGGGGCTGGAGAACCCCACTCCAGCAGCAAATGAAGCCCACCCCTGAGCCCTTGCATCCTGGAGGAGCTGCGTCTGAGTGAGGGCCAGCGTTAACAGTAAACGATGAAATAATCTTCAAATCCACTGCTACTGGTCAGAACTGGTTGGGGTCAAGTGTGTTCGATTATGGAATTGGCCTTGTTTTTCACTCCGAAGGTCAGAGCAAGATAGCATGATACGACTGTTATCGGAGATGATGTCTACGTTTGCAAACACAAGTCATAGACTATTTTTTTCTAATTTTAACCAATATAATGCTATTTATAGGTTCTCATTCAGCATTACTGGAAGAGTTTTGACCCTTGGGGTGAAGCTATCCCAGCCTCTCCCAGGCTATCCCTCCATTCCATATACTGAGAAAAGTTGGGTCAATGTTGAGTACAATGTGCCTTCTGACAAAACAAACTCTTTCTTTTAATTTATGTCCCAATCACTAGCTGATTTAAATAGTTTATGCCTTTGGCAAGCAAACATAAACAGTTTGAAGAATTACATCATTCAAAGACACTTCTCACACAAGAAAGATGTATATTCTCTAATTTTTCAAGATCTGCCTTTAATCCACTGCCTAGATTCATGCTGTGCCAGTAATATGTAAATTGCAGTGTTGGCATTCATTTCAAGTGGTCTAGAGTATAAAAGAAAGGATGTAAAGTTTGGGCTTTACATGGCATTGGTCAGACCAGATTTGGAGCTTTGTGAGCCAGTTTTGGCCCCATATCTAAGAAAGGATGTGGCATTAGAGAGTGTCCAGAGGAGGCTCATGTGAATGATCCTAGAAATGAAAGGGTTAACAAATGAGGGGTGTTTGATGACTCTGGACCTGTACTAACTGGGAGTTAGAAGAAAGAATCGGAAATCTCACTGAAACCTACCGAATATTGAAAGGCCTAGACAGGGTGGACGTGGAGAGAAAATTTCCTTGTGAAAGAACCACAATGCTTCAACCATCTGTGCCTCTTTCAGCCTTCTGTGTTACATGACGTTGACAGTCAGAGATGTACCTGTTTCTGAGCCGGTGTTTAACACTCAGAGACAGCAGTGTTTAACAGAGATTTACCGGTCTGTGGCAGGATATTGGTACAGTCGGAGATGTACCTGTTTCTGAGCCGGTGTTTAACAGTCAGAGACAGCTGTGTTTAACAGAGATTTACCGGTCTGTGGCAGGATATTGGTACAGTCGGAGATGTACCTGTTTCTGAGCCGGTGTTTAACAGTCAGAGACAGCTGTGTTGAACAGAGATTTACCGGTCTGTGGCAGGATATTGGTACAGTTGGAGATGTACCTGTTTCTGAGCCGGTGTTTAACAGTCAGAGACAGCTGTGTTGAACAGAGATTTACCGGTCTGCGGCAGGATATTGGTACAGTCGGAGATGCACCTGTTTCTGAGGCTGTGTTTAACCGTCTGAGACAGCAGTGTTGAACAGAGATTTACCGGTCTGTGGCAGGATGTTGGTACTGTCGGAGATGCACCTGTTTCTGAGGCTGTGTTTAACAGTAAGAGACAGTAGTGTTTAACAAAGATATACGGGTCTGTGGCAGGATGTTGGTACAGTCAGAGTGTACCTGATTCTGAGCCGGTGTTTAACAGTCAGAGACAGCAGTGTTGAACAGAGATTTACCGGTCTGTGTCAGGATATTGGTACAGTCAGAGATGTACCTGTTTCTGAGGCTGTGTTTAACAGTCAGAGGCAGCAGTTTTTAACAGAGATTTTCTGATCTATGGCAGGATATTGATTTAGTCGGAGATGTACCTGTTTCTGACGCGGTGTTTAACAGTCAGAGACAGCAGTGTTTAACAGAGATTTAACGGTCTGTGGCAGGAGGTAGATACAGTCAGAGATGTACCAGTTTCTGAGGCGGTGTTTAACAGTCAGAGACAGCAGTGTTTAACAGAGATTTAGCGGTCTGTGTCAGGATATTGGTACAGTCAGAGATGTACCAGTTTCTGACGTGGTGTTTAACAGCCAGAGACAGCAGTGTTTAACAGAGATTTACTAGTCTGTGGATGGATATAGGTACAGGTGGAGATGTAAGTGTTTCTGATGCGGTGTTTAACAGCCAGAGACAGCAGTGCTTAACAGAGATTTACTGGTCTGTGGCAGGATATTGGTACAGTCGGAGATGTACCTGTTTCTGAGGCGGTGTTTAACAGTCAGAGACAGCAGTGTTTAACAGAGATTTACTGGTCTGTGGTAGCATATTGGTACAGTGAGAGATGTTCCTGTTTCTGAGGCGGTGTTTAACAGTCAGAGACAGCAGTGTTTTACAGAGATTTACCGGTCTATGGCAGGATATTAGTACAGTCGGAGATGTACCTGTTTTGGAGGCGATGTTTAGCAGCCGGAGACAGCAGTGTTTAACAAAGATTTAACAGTCTGTGGCAGGATGTAAATACAATCAGAAATGTACCTGTTTCTGAGGCGGTGTTTAACAGTCAGAGACAGCAGTGTTTAATAGAGATAAACTGGTCTGTGGCAGCATATGGAGACAGTTGGAGACGTATCTGTTTCTAAGGCGGTGTTTAACAGTCAGAGACAGCAGTGTTTAACAGAGATTTCTGGTCTGTGGCAGGATATTGATACAGTAGGAGATGTACCTGCTTCTGAGGTGGTGTTTAACAATCAGAGACAGCAGTGTTTAACAGAGATATACGGGTCTGTGGTGGGATGTAGATACAGTCAGAGATGTACCTGTTTCTGAGCTGGTGTTTAACAGTCAGAGACAGCAGTGTTTAACAGAGATTTACTGGTCTGTGGCAGGATATTGGTACAGTCGGAGATGTACCTGTTTCTGAGGTGGTGTTTAACAATCAGAGACAGCACTGTTTAACGGAGATTTACCGGTCTACGGCAGGATATTGGTACAGTCGATGAATGTACTTGTTTCTGAGGCGGTGTTTAACAGCCAGAGACAGCAGTGTTTAACAGAGATTTACTGGTCTGTGGCAGGATGTTGGTACAGTCGGAGATGTACCTGTTTCTGAGGTGGTGTTTAACAGTCAGAGACAGCAGTGTTTAACAGAGATTTACCAGTCTGTGGCAGGATATTGGTACAGTCGGTGATGTACCTGTTTCTGAGGCGGTGTTTAACAGTCAGAGACAGCAGTGTTTAACAGAGATTTACCGGTCTGTGGCAGGATATTGGTACAGTCGGAGATGTACCTGTTTCTGAGGCGGTGTTTAACAGTCAGAGACAGCAGTGTTTAACAGAGATTTACTGGTCTGTGGCAGGATATTGGTACAGTCAGAGATGTACCTGTTTCTGAGGCGGTGTTTAACAGTCAGAGACAGCAGTGTTTAAAAGAGATTTACTGGTCTGTGGCAGGATATTGGTACAGTCAGAGATGTACCTGTTTCTGAGGCGGTGTTTAACAGTCAGAGACAGCAGTGTTTAACAGAGATTTATCGGTCTGTGGCAGGATATTGGTACAGTCGGAGATGTACCTGTTTCTGAGGCGGTGTTTAACAGTCAGAGACAGCAGTGTTTAACAAAGATTTACCGGTCTGTGGCAGGATGTAAATACAGTCGTAAATATACCTGTTTCTGAGGCAGTGTTTAACAGTCAGAGACAGCAGTGTTTAACAGAGATTTACCGGTCTCTGGCAGGATATTGGTACCGTAAGAGATGTACCTGTTTCTGACGCGGTGTTTAACAGCCAGAGACAGCAGTGTTTAACGGAGATTTACTAGTCTGTGGCAGCATATTGGTACAGTCGGTGATGTACCTGTTGCTGATGCAGTGTTTAACAGCCAGAGACAGAAGTGTTTAACAGAGATTTACTGGTATGTGGCAGGATATTGGTACAGTCGGAAATGTCCCTGTTTCTGACGTGGTGTTTAACAGCCAGAGACAGCAGTGTTTAACAGAGATTTACTGGTCTGTGGCAGGATATTGGTACAGTCGGAGATGTACCTGTTTCTGAGGCGGTGTTTAACAGTCAGAGACAGCAGTGTTTAACAGAGATTTACGGGTCTGTGGCAGGAGGTAGATACAGTCAGAGATGTACCTGTTTCTGAGCTGGTGTTTAACAGTCAGAGACAGCAGTGTTTAACAGAGATTTACCGGTCTGTGGCAGGATATTGGTACAGTCGGAGATGTACCTGTTTCTGAGGCGGTGTTTAACAGCCAGAGACAGCAGTGTTTAACAGAGATTTACTGGTCTGTGGCAGGATGTTGGTACAGTCGGAGATGTACCTGTTTCTGAGGCAGTGTTTAACAGCCAGAGACAGCAGTGTTTAACAGAGATTTACCGGTCTGTATCAGCATATTGATACAGTCAGAGATGTACCTGTTTCTGAGGCGTTGTTTAACAGTCAGAGACTGGAGTGATTATCAGAGATTTCCCGGTGTGTGGACGATGTTGGTACAGTCGGAGATGTACCTGTTTCTGAGGCGGTGTTTAACAGTCAGAGACAGTAGTGTTTAACAGAGATTTACCGGTTTGTGGCAGGATGTTGGTACAGTCGGAGATGTACCTGTTTCTGAGGCGGTGTTTAACAGTCAGAGACAGCAGTGTTTAACAGAGATTTACCGGTTTGTGGCAGGATGTAAATACAGTCAGAGATTTATTTGTTTCTGAGGCGGTGTTCAACAGTGAGAAACAGCAGTGTTTAACAGAGATTTACCAGTCTGTTTCAGGATATTGGTACTGTCGTAGATGTACCTGGTTCTGAGGAGGTATTTAACAGTCAGAGACAACTGTGTTTAACAGAGATTTACCGGTCTTTGGCAGGATATTGGCACAGACGGAGATGTACCTGTTTCTGAGGCATTGTTTATTACTCAGAGACAGCAGTGTTTAACAGAGATTTACCGGTCCGTGGCAGGATGTAGATACATTCGGAGATGTACCTGTTTCTGAGTCGGAGTTTAACAGTCAGATACAACAGTGCTTATTAGAGATTTACCGGTCTGTGGCAGGATATTGGTACAGTCGGAGATGTACCTGTTTCTGAGGCGGTGTTTAACAGCCAGAGACAGCAGTGTTTAACAGAGATTTACTGGTCTGTGGTAGGATGTTGGTACAGTGAGAGATGTACCTGTTTCTGAGGCGGTGTTTAACAGTCAGAGACAGCAGTGTTTAACAGAGATTTACCGGTCTGTGGCAGGATATTGGTACAGTCGGAGATGTACCTGTTTCTGAGGCGGTGTTTAACAGTCAGAGACAGCAGTGTTTAACAGAGATTTACAGGTCTGTGGCAGGATGTAAATACAGTCAGAGATGTACCTGTTTCTGAGGCGGTGTTTAACAGTCAGAGACAGCAGTGCTTAACAGAAATTTACTGTTCTGTGGCAGGATATAGAGACAGTCAGAGACGTACCTGTTTCTGAGGCGGTGTTTAACAGTCAGAGACAGCAGTGTTTAACAGAGATTTACTGGTCTGTGGCAGGATATTGGTACAGTCAGAGATGTACCTGTTTCTGAGGCGGTGTTTAACAGTCAGAGACGGCAGTGTTTAACAGAGATTTACCGGTCTGTGGCAGGATATTGGTACAGTCGGAGATGTACCTGTTTCAGAGGCGATGTTTAGCAGTCGGAGACAGCAGTGTTTAACAAAGATTTACCAGTCTGTGGCAGGATGTAAATACAGTCAGAAATGCACCTGTTTCTGAAACGGTGTTTAACAGTCAGAGACAGCAGTGTTTAACAGAGATTTGCCCGTTTATGGCAGGATATTGGTACAGTCGGAGATGTACCTGTTTCTGAGGCGGTGTTTAACAGTCAGAGACAGCAGTGTTTAACAGAGATTTACCGGTCTGTGGCAGGATATTGGTACAGTCGGAGATGTACCTGTTTCTGAGTTGGTGTTTAACAGTCAGAGACAGCAGTGTTTAACAGAGATTTACCGGTCTGTGGCAGGATATTGGTACAGTCGGAGATGTACCTGTTTCTGAGGCGGTGTTTAACAGTCAGAGACAGCAGTGTTTAAAAGAGATTTACCAGTCTGTGGCAGGATATAGATACAGTCAGCGATATACCTGTTTCTGAGACGGTGTTTAACAGTCAGAGACAGCAGTGCTTAACAGAGATTTACTGGTCTGTGGCAGGATATTGGTACAGTCAGAGATGTACCTGTTTCTGAGACGGTGTTTAACAGTCAGAGACAGCAGTGCTTAACAGAGATTTACTGGTCTGTGGCAGGATATAGAGACAGTCAGAGATGTACCTGTTTCTGAGGCGGTGTTTAACAGTCAGAGACAGCAGTGTTTAACAGAGATTTACCGGTCTGTGGCAGGATATTGGTACAGTCGGAGATGTACCTGTTTCTGAGGCGGTGTTTAACAGTCAGAGACAGCAGTGTTTAACAGAGATTTACTGGTCTGTGGCAGGATATTGGTACAGTCGGAGATGTACCTGTTTCTGAGGCGGTGTTTAACAGTCAGAGACAGCAGTGTTTAACAAAGATTTACCGGTCTGTGGCAGGATGTAAATACAGTCAGAAATGTACCTGTTTCTGAGGCGGTGTTTAACAGTCAGAGACAGCAGTGTTTAACAGAGATTTACTGGTCTGTGGCAGGATATTGGTACAGTCGGAGATGTACCTGTTTCTGAGGCGGTGTTTAACAGTCAGAGACAGCAGTGTTTAACAGACATTTACCGGTCTGTGGCAGGATATTGGTACAGTCGGTGAATGTACTTGTTTCTGAGGCAATGTTTAACAGCCAGAGACAGCAGTGTTTAACAGAGATTTACCGGTCTGTGGCAGGATATTCGTACAGTCAGAGATGTACCTGTTTCTGAGGCAGTGTTTAACAGTCAGAGACAGCAGTGTTTAACAGAGATTTATTGGTCTGTGGCAGGATATTGGTACAGTCAGAGAAGTACCTGTTTCTGAGGTGGTGCTTAACAATCACAGACAGCAGTGTTTAACAGAGATTTAGCGGTGTGTGGCAGGATATTGGTACAGTCGATGAATGTACTTGTTTCTGAGGCAATGTTTAACAACCAGAGACAGCAGTGTTTAACAGAGATTTACCGGTCTGTGGCAGGATGTTGGTACAGTCGGAGATGTACCTGTTTCTGAGGCGGTGTTTAACAGTCAGAGACAGCAGTGTTTAAAAGAGATTTACCAGTCTGTGGCAGGATATAGATACAGTCAGCGATATAACTGTTTCTGAGACGGTGTTTAACAGTCAGAGACAGCAGTGCTTAACAGAGATTTACCGGTCTGTGGCAGGATATTGGTACAGTCGGAGATGTACCTGTTTCTGAGGCGGTGTTTAACAGTCAGAGACAGCAGTGTTTAACAGAGATTTACTGGTCTGTGGCAGGATGTTGGTACAGTCAGAGATGTACCTGTTTCTGAGGCGGTGTTTAACAGTCAGAGACAGCAGTGTTTAACAGAGATTTACAGGTCTGTGGCAGGATATTGGTACAGTCGGAGATGTACCTGTTTCTGAGACGGTGTTTAACAGTCAGAGACAGCAGTGTTTAACAGAGATTTACCGGTCTGTGGCAGGATATTGGTACAGTCGGAGATGTACCTGTTTCTGAGGTCGTGTTTAACGGTCAGAGACAGCAGTGTTTAACAAAGATTTACCGGTTGGTGGCAGGATATTGGTACAGTCGGAGATGTACCTGTTTCTGAGGCGGTGTTTAACAGTCAGAGACAGCAGTGTTTAACAGAGATTTACCGGTCTGTGGCAGGATATTGGTACAGTTGTAGATGTACCTGTTTCTGAGGCGGTGTTTAACAGCCAGAGACAGCAGCGTTTAACGGAGATTTATTGGTCTGTGGCAGGATATTGGTACAGTCAGAGAAGTACCTGTTTCTGAGGTGGTGCTTAACAATCACAGACAGCAGTGTTTAACAGAGATTTACCGGTCTGTGGCAGGATATTGGTACAGTCGGAGATGTACCTGTTTCTGAGGCGGTGTTTAACAACCAGAGACAGCAGTGTTTAACAGAGATTTACCGGTCTGTGGCAGGATGTTGGTACAGTCGGAGATGTACCTGTTTCTGAGGCGGTGTTTAACAGTCAGAGACAGCAGTGTTTAAAAGAGATTTACCAGTCTGTGGCAGGATATAGATACAGTCAGTGATATAACTGTTTCTGAGACACTGTTTAACAGTCAGAGACAGCAGTGTTTAACAGAGATTTACCGGTCTGTGTCAGGATATTGGTACAGTCAGAGATGTACCTGTTTCTGAGGCGGTGTTTAACAGTCAGAGGCAGCAGTGTTTAACAGAGATTTACTGGTCTGTGGCAGGATATTGGTACAGTCGGAGATGTACCTGTTTCTGAGGCGGTGTTTAACAGCCAGAGACAGCAGTGTTTAACAGAGATTTACCAGTCTGTATCAGCATATTGATACAGTCAGAGATGTACCTGTTTCTGAGGCGTTGTTTAACAGTCAGAGACTGGAGTGATTATCAGAGATTTCCCGGTGTGTGGACGATGTTGGTACAGTCGGAGATGTACCTGTTTCGGAGGCGATGTTTAGCAGTCGGAGACAGCAGTGTTTAACAGAGTTTACCGGTCTGTGGCAGGATGTTGGTACAGTCGGAGATGTACCTGTTTCTGAGCCGGTGTTTAACAGTCAGAGACAGCAGTGTTTAACAGAGATTTACCGGTCTGTGGCAGGATATTGATACAGTCGGAGATGTACCTGTTTCTGAGGCGGTGTTTAACAGTCAGAGACAGCAGTGTTTAACAGAGATTTACCGGTCTGTGGCAGGATATTGGTACAGTCGGAGATGTACCTGTTTCTGAGCTGGTGTTTAACAGTCAGAGACAGCAGTGTTTAACAGAGATTTACCGGTCTGTGGCAGGATATTGGTACAGTCGGAGATGTACCTGTTTCTGAGGCGGTGTTTAACAGTCAGAGACAGCAGTGTTTAACAGAGATTTACCGGTCTGTGGCAGGATGTAGATACATTCGGAGATGTACCTGTTTCTGAGTCGGTGTTTAACAGTCAGAGACAGCAGTGTTTAACAGAGATTTACCGGTCTGTGGCAGGATATTGGTACAGTCGGAGATGTACATGTTTCTGAGGTGCTTTTTAACAGCGAGAGACAGCAGGTTTTAACAGAGATTTAGCGGTCTGTGGCAGGATGTTGGTACAGTGGGAGATGAACATTTTTCTGAACCTGTGTTTAACAATCAGAGACAGCAGTATTTAACAGAGATTTACCGGTGTGTGCCAGGATATTGGTAAAGTCGGAGATGTACCTGTTTCTGAGGCGATGTTTAGCAGTCGGAGACAGCAGTGTTTAACAAAGATTTACCGGTCTGTGGCAGAATGTAAATATAGTCAGAAATGCACCTGTTTCTGAGGCGGTGTTTAACATTCAGAGATAGCAGTGCTTAACAGAAATTTACTGTTCTGTGGCAGGATATAGAGACAGTCAGAGACGTACCTGTTTCTGAGGCGGTGTTTAACAGTCAGAGACAGCAGTGTTTAACGGAGATTTACCAGTCTGTGGCAGGATGTCGGTACAGTCTGTGATGTAGCTGTTTCTGAGGCGGTGTTTAATAGTCGGAGACAGCAGTGTTTAACAGAGATTTACCGGTCTGTTGCAGGATATTCGTACAGTCGGAGATGTACCTGTTTCGGAGGCGATGTTTAGCAGTCGGAGACAGCGGTGTTTAACAAAGATTTACCAGTCTGTGGCAGAATGTAAATATAGTCAGAAATGCACCTGTTTCTGAATGCGGTGTTTAACAGTCAGAGACAGCAGTGTTTAACAGAGATTTGCCCGTTTGTGGCAGGATATTGGTACAGTAAGAGACGTACCTGTTTCTGAGGCGGTGTTTAACAGTCAGAGACAGCAGTGTTTAACAGAGATTTACCAGTCTGTGGCAGGATGTAGATACATTCGGAGATTTACCTGATTCTGAGTCGGTGTTTAACATTCAGAGCCAGCAGTGTTTAACAGAGATTTACCGGACTGTGGCAGGATATTGGTACAGTCGGAGATGTACCTTTTTCTGAGGCGGTGTTTAACAGTCAGAGACAGCAGTGTTTAAAAGAGATTTACCAGTCTGTGGCAGGATATAGATACAGTCAGCGATATACCTGTTTCTGAGACGGTGTTTAACAGTCAGAGACAGCAGTGCTTAACAGAGATTTACTGGTCTGTGGCAGGATATAGAGACAGTCAGAGACGTACCTGTTTCTGAGGCGGTGTTTAACAGTCAGAGACAGCAGTGTTTAACAGAGATTTACCGGTCTGTGGCAGGATATTGGTACAGTCAGAGATGTACCTGTTTCTGAGGCGGTGTTTAACAGTCAGAGACAGCAGTGTTTAACAGAGATTTACCGGTCTGTGGCAGGATATTGGTACAGTCGGAGATGTACCTGTTTCCGAGGCGGTGTTTAACAGTCAGAGACAGCAGTGTTTAACAGACATTTACCGGTCTGTGGCAGGATATTCCTACAGTCGGAGATGTACCTGTTTAGGAGGCGATGTTTAGAAGTCGGAGACAGCAGTGTTTAACAAAGATTTACCAGTCTGTGGCAGGATGTAAATACAATCAGAAATGTACCTGTTTCTGAGGACGTGTTTAACAGTCAGAGACAGCAGTGCTTAATAGAGATAAACTGGTCTGTGGCAGCATATGGAGACAGTTGGAGACGTATCTGTTTCTAAGGCGGTGTTTAACAGTCAGAGACAGCAGTGTTTAACGGAGATTTACCGGTCTGCGGCAGGATATTGGTACAGTCGGTGAATGTACTTGTTTCTGAGGCAATGTTTAACAGTCAGAGACAGCAGTGTTTAACAGAGATTTACCGGTCTGTGGCAGGATATTGGTACAGTTGGAGATGTACCTTTTTCTGAGGCCGTGTTTGACAGTCAGAGACAGCAGTGTTTAACAGACATTTATTGGTCTGTGGCAGGATATTGGTACAGTCAGAGACGTACCTTTTTCTGAGGTGGTGCTTAACAATCAGAGACAGCACAGTTTAACGGAGATTTACCAGTCTACGGCAGGATATTGGTACAGTCGATGAATGTACTTGTTTCTGAGGCAATGTTTAACAACCAGAGACAGCAGTGTTTAACAGAGATTTACCGGTAGGTGGCAGGATGTTGGTACTTTCGGAGATGTACCTGCTTCTGAGGCGGTGTTTAACAGTCAGAGACAGCAGTATTTAAAAGAGATTTACCAGACTGTGGCAGGATATAGATACAGTCAGCAATATACCTGTTTCGGAGACGGTGTTTAACAGTCAGAGACAGCAGTGTTTAACAGAGATTTACCGGTCTGTGGCAGGATATTGGTACAGTCGGAGATGTACCTGTTTCTGAGGCGGTGTTTAACAGTCAGAGACAGCAGTGTTTAACAGAGATTTACCGGTCTGTGGCAGGATGTTGGTACAGTCAGAGATGTACCTGTTTCTGAGGCGGTGT
Source organism: Mobula hypostoma (assembly GCF_963921235.1). Taxonomy (NCBI): domain Eukaryota; kingdom Metazoa; phylum Chordata; class Chondrichthyes; order Myliobatiformes; family Myliobatidae; genus Mobula; species Mobula hypostoma. The sequence goes on along the minus strand of NC_086122.1, from coordinate 6,682,705 downwards.
TTAACAGTCAGAGACAGCAGTGTTTAACAGAGATTTACCAGTCTGTGGCAGGATATAGATACAGTCAGAGATGTACCTGTTTCTGAGACGGTGTTTAACAGTCAGAGACAGCAGTGTTTAACAGAGATTTACCGGTCTGTGGCAGGATATTGGTACAGTCGGAGATGTACTTGTTTCTGAGGTCGTGTTTAACGGTCAGAGACAGCAGTGTTTAACAAAGATTTACCGGTCTGTGGCAGAATGTAAATATAGTCAGAAATGCACCTGTTTCTGAGGCGGTGTTTAACAGTCAGAGACAGCAGTGTTTAACCGAGATTTACTGGTCTGTGGCAGGATATTGGTACAGTAAGATATGTAGCTGTTTCTTAGGCAGTGTTTAACAGTCAGAGACAGCAGTGTTTAACAGAGATTTATTGGTCTGTGGCAGGATATTGGTACAGTCAGAGAAGTACCTGTTTCTGAGGTGGTGCTTAACAATCACAGACAGCAGTGTTTAACAGAGATTTACCGGTCTACGGCAGGATATTGGTACAGTCGATGAATGTACTTGTTTCTGAGGCAATGTTTAACAACCAGAGACAGCAGTGTTTAACAGAGATTTATCGGTCTGTGGCAGGATGTTGGTACATTCGGAGATGTACCTGTTTCTGAGGTGGTGTTTAACAGTCAGAGACAGCAGTGTTTAAAAGAGATTTACCAGTCTGTGGCAGGATATAGATACAGTCAGCGATATACCTGTTTCTGAGACGGTGTTTAACAGTCAGAGACAGCAGTGTTTAACAGAGATTTACTGGTCTGTGGCAGGATATTGGTACAGTCGGAGATGTACCTGTTTCTGAGGTGGTGTTTAACAGTCAGAGACAGCAGTGTTTAACAGAGATTTACTCATCTGTGGCAGGATATTGGTACAGTCAGAGATGTACCTGTTTCTGAGGCGGTGTTTAACAGTCAGAGACAGCAGTGTTTAACAGAGATTTACCAGTCTGTGGCAGGATATAGATACAGTCAGAGATATACCTGTTTCTGAGACGGTGTTTAACAGTCAGAGACAGCAGTGTTTAACAGAGATTTACCGGTCTGTGGCAGGATATTGCTACAGTCGGAGATGTACTTGTTTCTGAGGTCGTGTTTAACGGTCAGAGACAGCAGTGTTTAACAAAGATTTACCGGTCTGTGGCAGGATGTAAATACAGTCAGAAATGTACCTGTTTCTGAGGCGGTGTTTAACAGTCAGAGACAGCAGTGTTTAACAGAGATTTACCGGTCTGTGGCAGGATATTGGTACAGTTGGAGATGTACCTGTTTCTGAGCCCGTGTTTGACAGTCAGAGACAGCAGTGTTTAACGGACATTTATTGGTCTGTGGCAGGATATTGGTACAGTCAGAGACGTACCTTTTTCTGAGGTGGTGCTTAACAATCAGAGACAGCACTGTTTAACGGAGATTTACCGGTCTACGGCAGGATATTGGTACAGTCGATGAATGTACTTGTTTCTGAGGCAATGTTTAACAACCAGAGACAGCAGTGTTTAACAGAGATTTACCGGTAGGTGGCAGGATGTTGGTACTTTCGGAGATGTACCTGCTTCTGAGGCGGTGTTTAACAGTCAGAGACAGCAGTATTTAAAAGAGATTTACCAGTCTGTGTCAGCATATAGATACAGTCAGTGATACACCTGTTTTGGACACGGTGTTTAACAGTCAGAGACAGCAGTGTTTAACAGAGATTTACCGGTCTCTGACAGGATATTGGTACAGTCAGAGATGTACCAGTTTCTGAGGCGGTGTTTAACAGTCAGAGGCAGCAGTGTTTAACAGAGATTTACTGGTCTGTGGCAGGATGTTTCTACAGTCGGAGATGTACCTGTTTCTCAGGCAGTGTTTAACAGCCAGAGACAGCAGTGTTTAACAGAGATTTACCAGTCTGTATCAGCATATTGATACAGTCAGAGATGTACCTGTTTCTGAGGTGTTGTTTAACAGTCAGAGACTGGAGTGATTATCAGAGATTTCCCGGTGTGTGGACGATGTTGGTACAGTCGGAGATGTACCTGTTTCGGAGGCGATGTTTAGCAGTCGGAAACAGCAGTGTTTAACAGAGACTTACCGGTCTCTGGCAGGATGTTGGTACAGTCGGAGATGTACCTGTTTCTGAAGCGGTGTTTAACAGTCAGAGACAGCAGTGCTTAACGGAGATTTACCGGTCTGTGGCAAGATATTGATACAGTCGGAGATGTACTTGTTTCTGAGGTCGTGTTTAACTGTCAGAGACAGCAGTGTTTAACAAAGATTTACCGGTCTGTGGCAGGATATTGGTACAGTCGCAGATGCACCTGTTTCTGAGCTGGTGTTTAACAGTCAGAGACAGCAGTGTTTAACAGAGATTAACCGGTCTGTGGCAGGATATTGCTACAGTCGGAGATGTACCTGTTTCTGAGGCGGTGTTTAACAATCAGAGACGGCAGGGTTTAACAGAGATTTACCAGTCCGTGGCAGGATGTAGATACATTCGGAGATGTACCTGTTTCTGAGTCGGTGTTTAACAGTCAGATACAGCAATGTTTAATAAGATTTACCGGTCTGTGGCAGGATATTGGTACAGTCGGAGATGTACATGTTTCTGAGGTGCTTTTTAACAGCGAGAGACAGCAGTTTTTAACAGAGATTTAGCGGTCTGTGGCAGGATGTTGGTACAGTGGGAGATGAACATTTTTCTGAACCTGTGTTTAACAATCAGAGACAGCAGTATTTAACAGAGATTTACCGGTGTGTGCCAGGATATTGGTACAGTCGGAGATGTACCTGTTTCTGAGGCGATGTTTAGCAGTCGGAGACAGCAGTGTTTAACAAAGATTTACAGGTCTGTGGCAGAATGTAAATATAGTCAGAAATGCACCTGTTTCTGAGGCGGTGTTTAACATTCAGAGATAGCAGTGCTTAACAGAAATTTAATGTTCTGTGGCAGGATATAGAGACAGTCAGAGACGTACCTGTTTCTGAGGCGGTGTTTAACAGTCAGAGACAGCAGTGTTTAACGGAGATTTACCAGTCTGTGGCAGGATGTCGGTACAGTCTGTGATGTAGCTGTTTCTGAGGCGGTGTTTAATAGTCGGAGACAGCAGTGTTTAACAGAGATTTACCGGTCTGTTGCAGGATATTCGTACAGTCGGAGATGTACCTGTTTCAGAGGCGATGTTTAGCAGTCGGAGACAGCGGTGTTTAACAAAGATTTACCAGTCTGTGGCAGAATGTAAATATAGTCAGAAATGCACCTGTTTCTGAATGCGGTGTTTAACAGTCAGAGACAGCAGTGTTTAACAGAGATTTGCCCGTTTGTGGCAGGATATTGGTACAGTAAGAGATGTACCTGTTTCTGAGGCGGTGTTTATCAGTCAGAGACAGCAGTGTTTAACAGAGATTTACCGGTCTGTGGCAGGATGTAGATACATTCGGAGATTTACCTGATTCTGAGTTGGTGTTTAACATTCAGAGACAGCAGTGTTTAACAGAGATTTACCGGACCGTGGCAGGATATTGGTACAGTCGGAGATGTACCTTTTTCTGAGGTGGTGTTTAACAGTCAGAGACAGCAGTGTTTAAAAGAGATTTACCAGTCCATGGCAGGATATAGATACAGTCAGCGATATACCTGTTTCTGAGACGGTGTTTAACAGTCAGAGACAGCAGTGCTTAACAGAGATTTACTGGTCTGTGGCTGGATATAGAGACAGTCAGAGACGTACCTGCTTCTGAGGCGGTGTTTAACAGTCAGAGACAGCAGTGCTTAACAGAGATTTACTGGTCTGTGGCTGGATATAGAGACAGTCAGAGACGTACCTGTTTCTGAGGCGGTGTTTTACAGTCAGAGACAGCAGTGTTTAACAGAGATTTACCGGTCTGTGGCAGGATATTGGTACAGTCGGAGATGTACCTGTTTCCGAGGCGGTGTTTAACATTCAGAGACAGCAGTGTTTAACAGACTTTTAACGGTCTGTGGCAGGATATTCGTACAGTCGTAGATGTACCTGTTTAGGAGGCGATGTTTAGCAGTCGGAAACAGCAGTGTTTAACAAAGATTTACCAGTCTGTGGCAGGATGTAAATACAATCAGAAATGTACCTGTTTCTGAGGACGTGTTTAACAGTCAGAGACAGCAGTGCTTAATAGAGATAAACTGGTCTGTGGCAGCATATGGAGACAGTTGGAGACGTATCTGTTTCTAAGGCGGTGTTTAACAGTCAGAGACAGCAGTGTTTAACGGAGATTAACCGGTCTGCGGCAGGATATTGGTACAGTCGGTGAATGTACTTGTTTCTGAGGCAATGTTTAACAGTCAGAGACAGCAGTGTTTAACAGACATTTACCGGTCTCTGGAAGGATATTGGTACAGTTAGAGATGTACCTATTTCTGAGCCCGTGTTTGACAGTCAGAGACAGCAGTGTTTAACAGACATTTATTGGTCTGTGGCAGGATATTGGTACAGTCAGAGACGTACCTTTTTCTGAGGTGGTGCTTAACAATCAGAGACAGCACTGTTTAACGGAGATTTACCGGTCTACGGCAGGATATTGGTACAGTCGATGAATGTACTTGTTTCTGAGGCAATGTTTAACAACCAGAGACAGCAGTGTTTAACAGAGATTTACCGGTAGGTGGCAGGATGTTGGTACTTTCGGAGATGTACCTGCTTCTGAGGTGGTGTTTAACAATCAGAGACAGCAGTATTTAAAAGAGATTTACCAGTCTGTGGCAGGATATAGATACAGTCAGCGATATAACTGTTTCGGAGACGGTGTTTAACAGTCAGAGACAGCAGTGTTTAACAGAGATTTACCGGTCTGTTGCAGGATATTGGAACAGTCGGAAATGTACCTGTTTCTGAGGCGGTGTTTAACAGTCAGATACAGCAGTGTTTAACAGAGATTTACTCATCTGTGGCAGGATGTTGGTACAGTCAGAGATGTTCCTGTTTCTGAGGCGGTGTTTAACAGTCAGAGACATCAGTGTTTAAAAGAGATTTACAAGTCTGTGGCAGGATATAGATACAGTCAGCGATATACCTGTTTCTGAGACGGTATTTAACAGTCAGAGACAGCAGTGTGTAACGGAGATTTACAGGTCTGTGGCAGGATATTGCTACAGTCGGAGATGTACTTGTTTCTGAGGTCGTGTTTAACGGTCAGATACAGCAGTGTTTAACAAAGATTTACCGGTCTGTGGCAGAATGTAAATATAGTCAGAAATGCACCTGTTTCTGAGGCGGTGTTTAACAGTCAGAGACAGCAGTGTTTAACAGACATTTACCGGTCTCTGGAAGGATATTGGTACAGTTAGAGATGTACCTATTTCTGAGCCCGTGTTTGACAGTCAGAGACAGCAGTGTTTAACGGACATTTATTGGTCTGTGGCAGGATATTGGTACAGTCAGAGACGTACCTTTTTCTGAGGTGGTGCTTAACAATCAGAGACAGCACTGTTTAACGGAGATTTACCGGTCTACGGCAGGATATTGGTACAGTCGATGAATGTACTTGTTTCTGAGGCAATGTTTAACAACCAGAGACAGCAGTGTTTAACAGAGATTTACCGGTAGGTGGCAGGATGTTGGTACTTTCGGAGATGTACCTGCTTCTGAGGCGGTGTTTAACAGTCAGAGACAGCAGTATTTAAAAGAGATTTACCAGTCTGTGTCAGGATATAGATACAGTCAGCGATATACCTGTTTCGGAAAGGGTGTTTAACAGTCAGAGACAGCAGTGTTTAACAGAGATTTACCGGTCTGTTGCAGGATATTGGAAAAGTCGGAAATGTACCTGTTTCTGAGGCGGTGTTTAACATTCAGATACAGCAGTGTTTAACAGAGATTTACCGGTCTGTGGCAGGATATTGGTGCAGTCGGAGATTAACATGTTTCTGAGGCGGTGTTTAACAGCCAGAGACAGCAGTGTTTAACAGAGATTTACTCATCTGTGGCAGGATATAGATACAGTCAGCGATATACCTGTTTCTGAGATGGTATTTAACAGTCACAGACAGCAGTGTGTAACGGAGATTTACCGGTCTGTGGCAGGATATTGCTACAGTCGGAGATGTACTTGTTTCTGAGGTCGTGTTTAACGGTCAGATACAGCAGTGTTTAACAACGATTTACCGGTCTGTGGCAGGATGTTGGTACAGTCGGAGATGTACTAGTTTCTGAGGCGGTGTTTAACAGTCAGAGATAGCAGTGCTTAAGAGAAATTTACTGTTCTGTGGCAGGATATAGAGACAGTCAGAGACTACCAGTTTCTGAGGCGGTGTTTAACAGTCAGAGAAAGCAGTGTTTAACGGAGATTTACCGGTCTCTGGCAGGATGTCGGTACAATGTGTGATGTAGCTGTTTCTGAGGCAGTGTTTAATAGTCGGAGACAGCAGTGTTTAACAGAGATTTAACGGTCTGTGGCAGGATATTCGTACAGTCGGAGATGTACCTGTTTCGGAGGCGATGTTTAGCAGTCGGAGACAGCAGTGTTTAACAAAGATTTACCGGTCTGTGGCAGAATGTAAATATAGTCAGAAATGCACCTGTTTCTGAGGCGGTGTTTAACAGTCAGAGACAGCAGTGTTTAACAGAGATTTGCCCATTTGTGGCAGGATATTGGTACAGTAAGAGACGTAGCTGTTTCTGAGGCGGTGTTTAACAGTCAGAGACAGCAGTGTTTAACAAAGATTTACCGGTCTGTGGCAGAATGTAAATATAGTCAGAAATGCACCTGTTTCTGAGGCAGTGTTTAACATTCAGAGATAGCAGTGCTTAACAGAAATTTACTGTTCTGTGGCAGGATATAGAGACAGTCAGAGACGTACCTGTTTCTGTGGCGGTGTTTAACAGTCAGAGACAGCAGTGTTTAACGGAGATTTACCGGTCTGTGGCAGGATGTCGGTACAATCTGTGATGTAGCTGTTTCTGCGGTGGTGTTTAATAGTCGGTGACAGCAGTGTTTAACAGAGATTTACCGGCCTGTTGCAGGATATTCGTACAGTCGGAGATGTACCTGTTTCAGAGGCGATGTTTAGCAGTCGGAGACAGCAGTGTTTAACAAAGATTTACCGGTCTGTGACAGAATGTAAATATAGTCAGAAATGCACCTGTTTCTGAATGCGGTGTTTAACAGTCAGAGACAGCAGTGTTTAACAGAGATTTGCCCGTTTGTGGCAGCATATTGGTACAGTAAGAGATGTACCTGTTTCTGAGGCGGTGTTTATCAGTCAGAGACAGCAGTGTTTAACAGAGATTACCGGTCTGTGGCAGGATGTAGATACATTCGGAGATGTACCTGATTCTGAGTCGGTGTTTAACATTCAGAGACAGCAGTGTTTAACAGAGATTTACCGGACTGTGGCAGGATATTGGTACAGTCGGAGATGTACCTTTTTCTGAGGTGGTGTTTAACAGTCAGAGACAGCAGTGTTTAAAAGAGATTTACCAGTCCGTGGCAGGATATAGATACAGTCAGCGATATACCTGTTTCTGAGACGGTGTTTAACAGTCAGAGACAGCAGTGCTTAACAGAGATTTACTGGTCTGTGGCTGGATATAGAGACAGTCAGAGACGTACCTGTTTCTGAGGCGGTGTTTAACAGTCAGAGACAGCAGTGCTTAACAGAGATTTACTGGTCTGTGGCTGGATATAGAGACAGTCAGAGACGTACCTGTTTCTGAGGCGGTGTTTAACAGTCAGAGACAGCAGTGTTTAACTGAGATTTACCGGTCTGCGGCAGGATATTGGTACAGTCGGTGAATGCACTTGTTTCTGAGGCAATGTTTAACAGCCAGAGACAGCAGTGTTTAACAGAGATTTACCGGTCTGTGGCAGGATATTGGTACAGTCGGAGATGTACCTGTTTCCGAGGCGGTGTTTAACATTCAGAGACAGCAGTGTTTAACAGACTTTTAACGGTCTGTGGCAGGATATTCGTACCGTCGTAGATGTACCTGTTTAGGAGGCGATGTTTAGCAGTCGGAAACAGCAGTGTTTAACAAAGATTTACCAGTCTGTGGCAGGATGTAAATACAATCAGAAATGTACCTGTTTCTGAGGCGGTGTTTAACAGCCAGAGACAGCAGTGCTTAATAGAGATAAACTGGTCTGTGGCAGCATTTGGAGACAGTTGGAGACGTACCTGTTTCTAAGGCGGTGTTTAACAGTCAGAGACAGCAGTGTTTAACGGAGATTTACCGGTCTACGGCAGGATATTGGTAAAGTCGGTGAATGTACTTGTTTCTGAGGCAATGTTTAACAGTCAGAGACAGCAGTGTTTAACAGACATTTACCGGTCTCTGGAAGGATATTGGCACAGTTAGAGATGTACCTATTTCTGAGCCCGTGTTTGACAGTCAGAGACAGCAGTGTTTAACAGACATTTATTGGTCTGTGGCAGGATATTGGTACAGTCAGAGATGTACCTGTTTCTGAGGTGGTGCTTAACAATCACAGAGAGCAGTGTTTAACAGAGATTTACCGGTAGGTGGCAGGATGTTGGTACTTTCGGAGATGTACCTGCTTCTGAGGCGGTGTTTAACAGTCAGAGACAGCAGTCTTTAAAAGAGATTTACCAGTCTGTGTCAGGATATAGATACAGTCAGCGATATACCTGTTTCGGAGACGGTGTTTAACAGTCAGAGACAGCAGTGTTTAACAGAGATTTACCGGTCTGTTGCAGGATATTGGAACAGTCGAAAATGTACCTGTTTCTGAGGCGGTGTTTAACAGTCAGAGACAGCAGTGTTTAACAGAGATTTAGCGGTGTGTGGCAGGATATTGGTGCAGTCGGAGATTAACATGTTTCTGAGGCGGTGTTTAACAGCCAGAGACAGCAGTGTTTAACAGAGATTTACTCATCTGTGGCAGGATGTTGGTACAGTCGGAGATGTTCCTGTTTCTGAGGCGGTGTTTAACAGTCAGAGACATCAGTGTTTAAAAGAGATTTACAAGTCTGTGGCAGGATATAGATACAGTCAGCGATATACCTGTTTCTGATATGGTATTTAACAGTCAGAGACAGCAATGTGTAACGGAGATTTACCGGTCTGTGGCAGGATATTGCTACAGTCGGAGATATACTTGTTTCTGAGGTCGTGTTTAACGGTCAGATACAGCAGTGTTTAACAACGATTTACCGGTCTGTGGCAGGATGTTGGTACAGTCGGAGATGTACTAGTTTCTGAGATGGTGTTTAACAGTCAGAGACAGCAGTGTTTAACAGTGATTTACTGGTTTGTGGCAGGATATTGGTACAGTCGGAGATGTACCTGTTTCGGAGGCAATGTTTAGCAGTCGGAGACAGCAGTTTTTAACAAAGATTTACCGGTCTCTGGCAGGATGTTGGTACAGTCGGTAATGTACTAGTTTCTGAGGCGGTGTTTAACAGTCAGAGACAGCAGTGTTTAACAGAGATTTACCGGTCTGTGGCAGGATATTCGTACAGTCGGAGATGTACCTGTTTCGGAGGCGATGTTTAGCAGTCGGAGACAGCAGTGTTTAACAAAGATTTACCGGTCTGTTGCAGAATATAAATATAGTCAGAAATGCACCTGTTTCTGAGGCGGTGTTTGACAGTCAGAGACAGCAGTGTTTAACAGAGATTTGCCCATTTGTGGCAGGATATTGGTACAGTAAGAGACGTAGCTGTTTCTGAGGCGGTGTTTAACAGTCAGAGACAGCAGTGTTTAACAGAGATTTACCGGTTTGTGCAGGATATTGGTACAGTCGGTGATGTAGCTGTTTCTGAGGCGGTGTTTAACAGTCAGAGACAGCAGTGTTTAACAGTGATTTACTGGTTTGTGGCAGGATATTGGTACAGTCGGAGATGTACCTGTTTCGGAGGCGATGTTTAGCAGTCGGAGACAGCAGTTTTTAACAAAGATTTACCGGTCTGTGGCAGGATGTAAATACAGTCAGAAATCTACCTGTTTCTGAGGCGGTGTTTAACAGTCAGAGACAGCAGTGTTAAACGGAGATTTACCGGTCTGTGGCAGGATGTTGGTACAGTCGGAGATGTACCTGTTTCTGAGGCGGTGTTTAACAGTCAGAGACAGCAGTGTTTCAAACAGATTTACCTGTCTGTGGCATGATATAGATACAGTCAGCGATATACCTGTTTCTGAGACGGTGTTTAACATTCAGAGACAGCAGTGCTTAACAGAAATTTACTGTTCTGTGGCAGGATATAGAGACAGTCAGAGACGTACCTGTTTCTGAAGCGGTGTTTGACAGTCAGAGACAGCAGTGTTTAACAGAGATTTACCGGTCTGTGGCAGGATATTGCTACAGTCGGAGATGTACTTGTTTCTGAGGTCGTGTTTAACGGTCAGAGACAGCAGTGTTTAACAAAGATTTACTGGTTGGTGGCAGGATGTAAATACAGTCAGAAATGTACCTGTTTCTGAGGCGGTGTTTATCAGTCAGAGACAGCAGTGTTTAACAGTGATTTACTGGTTTGTGGCAGGATATTGGTACAGTCGGAGATGTACCTGTTTCAGAGGCGATGTTTCGCAGTCAGAGACAGCAGTTTTTAACAAAGATTTACCGGTCTGTGGCAGGATGTAAATACAGTCAGAAATCTACCTGTTTCTGAGGCGGTGTTTAACAGTCAGAGACAGCAGTGTTAAACGGAGATTTACCAGTCTGTGGCAGGATGTTGGTACAGTCAGAGATGTACCTGTTTCTGAGGCTGTGTTTAACAGTCAGAGACGGCAGTGTTTCGAACAGATTTACCTGTCTGTGGCATGATATAGATACAGTCAGCGATGTACCTGTTTCTGAGACGGTGTTTAACATTCAGAGACAGCAGTGCTTAACAGAAATTTACTGTTCTGTGGCAGGATATAGAGACAGTCAGAGACGTACCTGTTTCTGAGACGGTGTTTAACAGTCAGAGACAGCAGTGTTTAACCGAGATTTACTGGTCTGTGGCAGGATATTGGTACAGTCGTTGAATGTAGTTGTTTCTGAGGCAATGTTTAACAGTCAGAGACAGCAGTGTTTAACAGAGATTTACCGGTCTGTGGCAGGATATTCGTACAGTCGGAGATGTACCTGTTTCGGAGGCGATGTTTAGCAGTCGGAGACAGCAGTGTTTAACAAAGATTTACCGGTCGGTGGCAGACTGTAAATACAGTCAGAAATGCACCTGTTTCTGAGGCGGTGTTTAACAGCCAGAGACAGCAGTGTTTAACAGAGATTTTCTGGTCTGTGGCAGGATATTGGTACAGTCAGTGATGCACCTGTTTCTGAGGCAGTGTTTAACAGTCACAGACAGCAGTGTTTAACAGAGATCTACTGGTCTGTGGCAGGATGTTGGTACATTCGGAGATGTATCTGTTTCTCAGGCAGTGTTTAACAGTCAGAGACAGCAGTGTTTAACAAAGATTTACCGGTCTGTGGCACCATGTTGGTACAGTCGGTGATGTAGCTATTTCTGAGGCGGTGTTTAACAATCGGAGACAGCAGTGTGTAACGGAGATTTACCGGTCTGTGGCAGGATATTGCTACAGTCGGAGATGTACTTGGTTCTGAGGTCGTGTTTAATGGTCAGAGACAGCAGTGTTTAACAAAGATTTACTGGTTGGTGGCAGGATGTAAATACAGTCAGAAATGTACCTGTTTCTGAGGCGGTGTTTGTCAGTCAGAGACAGCAGTGTTTAACAGTGATTTACTGGTTTGTGGCAGGATATTGGTACAGTCGGTGATGTACCTGTTTCGGAGGCGATGTTTAGCAGTCGGAGACAGCAGTTTTTAACTAAGATTTACCGGTCTGTGCCAGGATGTAAATACAGTCAGAAATCTACCTGTTTCTGAGGCGGTGTTTAACAGTCAGAGACAGCAGTGTTAAACGGAGATATACCGGTCTGTGGCAGGATGTTGCTACAGTCGGAGATGTACCTGTTTCTGAGGCGGTGTTTAACAGTCAGAGACAGCAGTGTTTCAAACAGATTTACCTGTCTGTGTCATGATATAGATACAGTCAGCGATATACCTGTTTCTGAGACAGTGTTTAATATTCAGAGACAGCAGTGCTTAACAGAAATTTACTGTTCTGTGGCAGGATATAGAGACAGTCAGAGACGTACCTGTTTCTGAAGCGGTGTTTGACAGTCAGAGACAGCAGTGTTTAACAGAGATTTACCGGTCTGTGGCAGGATATTCGTACAGTCGGAGATGTACCTGTTTCGGAGGCGATGTTTAGCAGTCGGAGACAGCAGTGTTTAACAAAGATTTACCGGTCTGTAGCAGAATGTAAATACAGTCAGAAATGTACCTCTTTCTGAGGTGGTGTTTAACAGTCAGAGACAGCAGTGCTTAACGGAGATTTACCGGTCTGTGGAAAGATATTGATACAGTCGGAGATGTACTTGTTTCTGAGGTTGTGTTTAACTGTCAGAGACAGCAGTGTTTAACAAAGAATTACCGGTCTGTGGCAGGATATTGGTACAGTCGCAGATGCACCTGTTTCTGAGCTGGTGTTTAACAGTCAGAGACAGCAGTGTTTAACAGAGATTTACCGGTCTGTGGCAGGATATTGGTACAGTCGGAGATGTACCTGTTTCTGAGGCGGTGTTTAACAATCAGAGATGGCAGTGTTTAACAGAGATTTACCAGTCCGTGGCAGGATGTCGATACATTCGGAGATGTACCTGTTTCTGAGTCGGTGTTTAACAGTCAGATACAGCAGTGTTTAATAAGATTTACCGGTCTGTGGCAGGATATTGGTACAGTCAGATATGTACATGTTTCTGAGGCGCTTTTTAACAGCCAGAGACAGCAGTGTTTAACAGAGATTTACTAGTCTGTGGCAGGATATTGGTACAGTCGGAGCTGTACCTGTTTCTGTGGTGGTGTTTAGCAGCGAGAGACAGCAGTTTTTAACGGAGATTTAGCGGTCTGTGGCAAGATGTTGGTACAGTGGGAGATGAACATTTTTCTGAACCTGTGTTTAACAATCAGAGACAGCATAATTTAGCAGAGATTTACCGGTGTGTGCCAGGATATTGGTACAGTCGGAGATGTACCTGTTTCAGAGGCGATGTTTAGCAGTCGGAGACAGCAGTGTTTAACAAAGATTTACCGGTCTGTGGCAGGATGGAAATACAGTCAGAAGTGTACCTGTTTCTGAGGCAGTGTTTAACAGTCAGAGACAGCAGCCTGTTTGTGGCAGGATATTGGTAGAGTAAGTGACATAGCTGTTTCTGAGGCAGTGTTTAACAGTCAGAGACAGCAGAGTTTAAAAGAGATTTACCAGTCCGTGGCAGGATATAGATACAGTCAGCGATATACCTGTTTCTGAGACGGTGTTTAACAGTCAGAGACAGCAGTGTTTAACGGAGATTTACCAGTCTGTGGCAAGATATTGATACAGTCGGAGATGTACCTGTTTCTGAGGTGGTGTTTATCAGTCAGAGACAGCAATGTTTGTCAGAGATCTACCGGTCCGTGGCAGGATGTAGATACATTCGGAGATGTACCTGTTTCTGAGTCGGTGTTTAACAGTCAGAGACAGCAGTGTTTCACAGCGATTTACCGGTCTGTGGCAGGATATTGGTACAGTCGGAGATGTACCTGTTTCTGAGGCGGTGTTTATCAGTCAGACAAAGCAGTGCTTAATGGAGATTTACCGGTCTGTAGCAGGATATTGGTGCAGTCGGTGAATGTAGTGGTTTCTGAGGCAATGATTAACAGCCAGAGACAGCAGTGTTTAACAGAGATTTACCGGTCTGTGGCAGGATATTGGTACAGTCAGAGATGCACCTGTTTCTGAGCCGGTGTTGAACAGTCGGAGACAGCAGTGTTTAACAGAGATTTACCAGTCTGTGGCAGGATATTGGTACAGTCGGAGATGTACCTACTTCGGAGGCGATGTTTAGCAGTCGGAGACAGCAGTATTTAACAAAGATTTACCGGTCTGTGGCAGGATGTAAATACAGTCAGAAATGTACCTGTTTCGGAGACGGTTTTTAACAGTCAGAGACAGCAGTGTTTAACGAAGATTTACCGGTCTGTGGCAGAATGTATGTACCGTCAGAAATGTACCTGTTTCTGAGGCGGTGTTCAAGAGTCAGAGACAGCAGTGTTTAACAGAGATTTGCCCGTTTGTGGCAGGATATTGGTACAGTAACAGACGTACCTGTTTCTGAGGCGGTGTTTAACAGTCAGAGACAGCAGTGTTTAACAGAGATTTACCGGTCTGTGGCAGCATGTTGGTACAGTCGGTGATGTAGCTATTTCTGAGGCGGTGTTTAACAGTCGGAGACAGCAGTGTTTAACAGAGATTTACCGGTCTGTGGCAGGATATTCGTACAGTCGGAGATGTACCTGTTTCGGAGGTGATGTTTAGCAGTCGGAGACAGCAGTGTTTAACAGAGATTTACTGGTCTGTGGCAGAATGTAAATACAGTCAGAAATGCACCTGTTTCTGAGGCGGTGTTTAACAGCCAGAGACAGCAGTGTTTAACAGAGATTTACTGGTCTGTGGCAGGATATTGGTACAGTCAGTGATGCACCTGTTTCTGAGGCAGTGTTTAACAGTCACAGACAGCAGTGTTTAACAGAGATTTACTGGTCTGTAGCAGGATGTTGGTACATTCGGAGATGTATCTGTTTCTCAGGCAGTGTTTAACAGTCAGAGACAGCAGTGTTTAACAGAGATTTACCGGTCTGTGGCAGGATATTGGTACAGTCGGAGATGTACCTGTTTCTGAGGCGGTGTTTAACAATCAGAGACGGCAGTGTTTAACAGAGATTTACCAGTCCGTGGCAGGATGTAGATACATTCGGAGATGTACCTGTTTCTGAGTCGGTGTTTAACAATCAGATACAGCAGTATTTAATAAGATTTACCGGTCTGTGGCAGGATATTGGTACAGTCGGAGATGTACATGTTTCTGAGGTGCTTTTTAACAGCCAGAGACAGCAGTGTTTAACAGAGATTTACTAGTCTGTGGCAGGATATTGGTAGAGTCGGAGCTGTACCTGTTTCTGTGGTGGTGTTTAACAGCGAGAGACAGCAGTTTTTAACAGAGATTTAGCGGTGTGTGGCAGGATGTTGGTAGAGTGGGAGATGAACATTTTTTGAACCTGTGTTTAACAATCAGAGACAGCAGTATTTAACAGAGATTTACCGGTGTGTGCCAGGATATTGTTACAGTCGGTTATGTACCTGTTTCAGAGGCGATGTTTAGCAGTCAGAGACAGCAGTGTTTAACAAAGATTTACCGGTCTGTGGCAGGATGTAAATACATTCAGAAGTGTACCTGTTTCTGAGGCAGTGTTTAACAGTCAGAGACAGCAGCCTGTTTGTGGCAGGATATTGGTACAGTAAGAGACGTAGCTGTTTCTGAGGCAGTGTTTAACAGTCAGAGACAGCAGAGTTTAAAAGAGACTTACCAGTCCGTGGCAGGATATAGATACAGTCAGCGATATACCTGTTTCTGAAACGGTGTTTAACAGTCAGAGACAGCAGTGTTTCTTGGAGATTTACCAGTCTGTGGCAAGATATTGATACAGTCAGAGATGTACCTGTTTCTGAGGTGGTGTTTATCAGTCAGAGACAGCAATGTTTATCAGAGATCTACCGGTCCGTGGCAGGATGTAGATACATTCGGAGATGTACCTGTTTCTGAGTCGGTGTTTAACAGTCAGAGACAGCAGTGTTTAACAGAGATTTACCGGTCTGTGGCAGGATATTGGTACAGTCAGAGATGCACCTGTTTCTGAGCCGGTGTTGAACAGTCGGAGACAGCAGTGTTTAACAGAGATTTACCAGCCTGTGGCAGGATATTGGTACAGTCGGAGATGTACCTGCTTCGGAGGCGATGTTTAGCAGTCTGAGACAGCAGTATTTAACAAAGATTTACAGGTCTGTGGCAGGATGTAAATACAGTCAGAGATGTACCTGTTTCTGAGACGGTTTTTAACAGTCAGAGACAGCAGTGTTAAACAAAGATTTACCGGTCAGTGGCAGAATGTAAGTACCGTCAGAAATGTACCTGTTTCTGAGGTGGTATTCAAGAGTCAGAGACAGCAGTGTTTAACAGAGATTTGCCCGTTTGTGGCAGGATATTGGTACAGTCGGAGATGTACCTGTTTCTGAGGTGGGGTTTAACAGTCAGAGACAGCAGTGTTTAGCAGAGATTTACTGGTCTGTGGCAGGATATTGGTACAGTCATTGAATGTAGTTGTTTCTGAGGCAATGTTTAACAGTCAGAGACAGCAGTGTTTAACAGAGATTTAACGGTCTCTGGCAGGATATTGGTACAGTCGGAGATGTACCTGTTTCGGAGGCGATGTTTAGCAGTTGGAGACAGCAGTGTTTAACAAAGATTGGCCAGTTTGTGGCAGGATATTGGTACAGTAAGATACGTAGCTATTTCTTAGGCAGTGTTTAACAATCAGAGACAGCAGTGTTTAACAGAGATTTAGCGGTGTGTGGCAGGATATTGGTACAGTCGGAGATGTACCTTTTTCTGAGGTGGTGCTTAACAATCAGAGACTGCACTGTTTAACAGAGATTTACCGGTCTGCGGCAGGATATTGGTTCAGTCGATGAATGTACTTGTTTCTGAGGCAATGTTTAACAACCAGAGACAGCGGTGTTTAACAGAGATTTACGGGTCTGTGGCAGGATATTGGTATAGTCGGAGAAGTACCTGTTTCCTAGGCGGTGTTTAACAGTCAGAGACAGCAGTGCTTAACAGAGATTTACCGGTCTGTGGCAGGATATTGGTACAGTCGATGATGTAGCTGTTTCTGACGCGGTCTTTCACAGTCAGAGACAGCAGTGTTTAACGGAGATTTACCGGTCTGTGACAGGATGTTGGTACTTTCGGAGATGTACCTGCTTCTGAGGCGGTGTTCAACAGTCAGAGACAGCAGTGTTTAAAAGATATTTACCAGTCTGTGGCAGGATATAGATACAGTCAGCGATATACCTGTTTCGGAGACGGTGTTTCACAGTCAGAGACAGCAGTGGTTAACAGAGATTTACCGGTCTGTTGCAGGATATTGCTACAGTCTGAGATGTAGCTGCTTCGGAGGCGAGGTTTAGCAGTCGGAGACAGCAGTATTTAACAAAGATTTACGAGTCTGTGGCAGAATGTAAATACAGTCAGAAATCTACCTGTTTCTGAGACGGTTTTCAACAGTCAGAGACAGCAGTGTTTAACAAAGATTTACCGGTCTGTGGAAGAATGTAAATACAGTCAGAAATGTACCTGTTTCTGAGGCGGTGTTCAAGAGTCAGAGACAGCAGTGTTTAACAGAGATTTGCCCGTTTGTGGCAGGATATTGGTACAGTCGGAGATGTACCTGTTTCTGAGATGGTGTTTAACAGTCAGAGACAGCAATGTTTAACAGAGATTTACGGGTCTGTGGCTCGATATTGGTACAGTCCGAGATGTACCTGTTTCCGAGGCGGTGTTTAACATTCAGAGACAGCAGTGTTTAACAGACTTTTACCGGTCTGTGGCAGGATATTCATACAGTCGTAGATGTACCTGTTTAGGAGGTGATGTTTAGCAGTCAGAAACAGCAGTGTTTAACAAAGATTTACCAGTCTGTGGCAGGATTTAAATACAATCAGAAATGTACCTGTTTCTGAGGCGGTGTTTAACAGCCAGAGACAGCAGTGTTTAACAGAGATTTACTGGTCTGTGGCAGGATATTGGTACAGTCGGAGATGTACTTGTTTCTGAGAAGGTGTTTAACAGTCAGAGACAGCAGTGCTTAATAGAGATAAACTGGTCTGTGGGAGCATATGGAGACAGTCGGAGACGTACCTGTTTCTAAGGCGGTGTTTAACAGTCAGAGACAGCAGTGTTTAACGGAGATTAACCGGTCTGCGGCAGGATATTGGTACAGTCGGTGAATGTACTTGTTTCTGAGGCAATGTTTAACAACCAGAGACAGCAGTGTTTAACAGAGATTTACGGGTCTGTGGAAGGATATTGGTACAGTTAGAGATGTACCTATTTCTGAGCCCGTGATTGACAGTCAGAGACAGAAGTGTTTAACAGACATTTACCGGTCTGTGGAAGGATATTGGTACAGTTAGAGATGTACCTATTTCTCAGCCCGTGTTTGACAGTCAGAGACAGCAGTGTTTATCAGATATTTACCGGTCTGTGGCAGGATATTCGTACAGTCGGAGCTGTACCTGTTTCGAAGGCGATGTTTAGCAGTCGGAGACAGCAGTGTGTAACAAAGATTTACCAGTCTGTGGCAGGATGTAAATACAATCAGAAATGTACCTGTTTCTGAGGCGGTTTTTAACTGCCAGAGACAGCAGTGTTTAACAGAGATTTAGCGGTGTGTGGCAGGATATTGGTACAGTCGGAGATGTACCTTTTTCTGAGGTGGTGCTTAACAATCAGAGACAGCACTGTTTAACAGAGATTTTCCGGTCTGCGGCAGGATATTGGTACAGTCGATGAATGTACTTGTTTCTGAGGCAATGTTTAACAACCAGAGACAGCGGTGTTTAACAGAGATTTACGGGTCTGTGGCAGGATATTGGTACAGTCAGAGATGCACCTGTTTCTGACGCGATGTTTAACAGTCAGAGACAGCAGTGTTTAACAGAGATTTACCGGTCGGTGGCAGTATGTTGGTACAGTCGATGATGTAGCTGTTTCTGACGCGGTCTTTCACAGTCAGAAACAGCAGTGTTTAACGGAGATTTACCGGTCTGTGACAGGATGTTGGTACTTTCGGAGATGTACCTGCTTCTGAGGCGGTGTTTAACAGTCAGAGACAGCAGTGTTTAACAGAGATTTACCGGTCTGTTGCAGGATATTGGTACAGTCGGAGATGTACCTGCTTCGGAGGCGATGTTTAGCAGTCGGAGACAGCAGTATTTGACAAAGATTTACGGGTCTGTGGCAGAATGTAAATACAGTCAGAAATCTACCTGTTTCTGAGACGGTTTTCAACAGTCAGAGACAGCAGTGTTTAACAGAGATTTATCGGTCTGTGGCAGGATACTGGTGCAGTCGGAGATGTACCTGTTTCCGAGGCGGTGTTTAACATTCAGAGACAGCAGTGTTTAACAGACTTTTACCGGTCTGTGGCAGGATATTCGTACAGTCGTAGATGTACCTGTTTAGGAGGTGATGTTTAGCAGTCGGAAACAGCAGTGTTTAACAAAGATTTACCAGTCTGTGGCAGGATGTAAATACAATCAGAAATGTACCTGTTTCTGAGGCCGTGTTTAACATTCAGAGACAGCAGTGTTTAACAGAGATGTACTGGTCTGTGGCAGGATATTGGTACAGTCGGAGATGTACTTGTTTCTGAGAAGGTGTTTAACACTCAGAGACAGCAGTGCTTAATAGAGATAAACTGGTCTGTGGCAGCATATGGAGACAGTCGGAGACGTACCTGTTTCTAAGGCGGTGTTTAACAGTCAGAGACAGCAGTGTTTAACGGAGATTAACCGGTCTGCGGCTGGATATTGGTACAGTCGGTGAATGTACTTGTTTCTGAGGCAATGTTTAACAGCCAGAGACAGCAGTGTTTAACAGAGATTTACGGGTCTGTGGAAGGATATTGGTACAGTTAGAGATGTACCTATTTCTGAGCCCGTTTTTGACAGTCAGAGACAGCAGTGTTTAACAGACATTTACTGGTCTGTGGAAGGATATTGGTACAGTTAGAGATGTACCTATTTCTGAGCCCGTGTTTGACAGTCAGAGACAGCAGTTTTTATCATATATTTACCGGTCTGTGACAGGATATTCGTACAGTCGGAGCTGTACCTGTTTTGAAGGCGATGTTTAGCAGTCGGAGACAGCAGTGTGTAACAAAGATTTACCAGTCTGTGGCAGGATGTAAATACAATCAGAAATGTACCTGTTTCTGAGGCGGTTTTTAACTGCCAGAGACAGCAGTGTTTAACAGAGATTTACCAGTCTGTGGCAGGATATTGGTACAGTCGGAGATGTACTTGTTTCTGAGAAGGTGTTTAACCGTCAGAGACAGCAGTGCTTAATACAGATAAACTGGTCTGTGGCAGCATATGGAGACAGTCGGAGACGTACCTGTCTCTAAGGCGGTGTTTAACAGTCAGAGACAGCAGTGTTTAACGGAGAGTAACCGGTCTGCGGCAGGATATTGGTACAGTCGGTGAATGTACTTGTTTCTGAGGCAATGTTTAACAGCCAGAGACAGCAGAGTTTAACAAAGATTTACGGGTCTGTGGCTGGATATTGGTACAGTCCGAGATGTACCTGTTTCCGAGGCGGTGTTTAACATTCAGAGACAGCAGTGTTTAACAGACTTTTACCGGTCTGTGGCAGGATATTCGTACAGTCGTAGATGTACCTGTTTAGGAGGTGATGTTTAGCAGTCGGAAACAGCAGTGTTTAACAAAGATTTACCAGTCTGTGGCAGGATGTAAATACAATCAGAAATGAACCTGTTTCTGAGGCGGTGTTTAACAGCCAGAGACAGCAGTGTTTAACAGAGATTTACTGGTCTGTGGCAGGATATTGGTACAGTCGGAGATGTACTTGTTTCTGAGAAGGTGTTTAACAGTCAGAGACAGCAGTGCTTAATAGAGATAAACTGGTCTGTGGCAGCATATGGAGACAGTCAGAGACGTACCTGTTTCTAAGGCGGTGTTTAACAGTCAGAGACAGCATTGTTTAACGGAGATTAACCGGTCTGCGGCAGGATATGGGTACAGTCGGTGAATGTACTTGTTTCTGAGGCAATGTTTAACAGCCAGAGACAGCAGTGTTTAACAGAGATTTACGGGTCTGTGGAAGGATATTGGTACAGTTAGAGATGTACCTATTTCTGAGCCTGTGTTTGACAGTCAGAGACAGCAGTTTTTATCAGATATTTACCGGTCTGTGGCAGGATATTCGTACAGTCGGAGCTGTACCTGTTTCGAAGGCGATGTTTAGCAGTCGGAGACAGCAGTGTGTAACAAAGATTTACCAGTCTGTGGCAGGATGTAAATACAATCAGAAATGTACCTGTTTCTGAGGCGGTGTTTAACAGCCAGAGACAGCAGTGTTTAACAGAGATTTACCGGTCTGTGGCAGGATATTGGTACAGTCGGTGAATGTAGTTATTTCTGAGGCAATGTTTAACAGCCAGAGACAGCAGTGTTTAACAGAGATTTACCGGTCTGTGGCAGGATATTCGTACAGTCGGAGATGTACCTGTTTCGGAGGCGATGTTTAGCAGTCGGAGACAGCAGTGTTTAACAAAGATTTGCCAGTTTGTGGCAGGATATTCGTACAGTAAGATATGTAGCTGTTTCTTAGGCAGTGTTTAACAGTCAGAGACAGCAGTGTTTAACAGAGATTTATTGGTGTGTGGCAGGATATTGGTACAGTCGGAGATGTACCTGTTTCTGAGGTGGTGGTTAACAATCAGAGACAGCACTGTTTAACGGAGATTTACCAGTCTACGGCAGGATATTGGTACAGTCGATGAATGTACTTGTTTCTGAGGCAATGTTTAACAACCAGAGACAGCAGTGTTTAACAGAGATTTACCGGTCGGTGGCAGGATGTTGGTACTTTCGGAGATGTACCTGCTTCTGAGGCGGTGTTTAACAGTCAGAGACAGCAGTATTTAAAAGAGATTTACCAGTCTGTGGCAGAATATAGATACAGTCAGCGATATACCTGTTTCTGAGACGGTATTTAACAGTCAGAGACAGCAGTGTGTAACGGAGATTTACCGGTCTGTGGCAGGATATTGCTACAGTGGGAGATGTACTTCTTTCTGAGGTCGTGTTTAACGGTCAGATACAACCGTGTTTAACAAAGATTTACCAGTCTGTGGCAGGATGTTGGTACAGTCGGAGATGTACTAGTTTCTGAGGCGGTGTTTAACAGTCAGAGACAGCAGTGTTTAACAGTGATTTACTGGTTTCTGGCAGGATATTGGTACAGTCGGAGATGTACTAGTTTCTGAGGCGGTGTTTAACAGTCAGAGACAGCAGTGTTTCAAACAGATTTACCTGTCTGTGGCATGATATAGATACAGTCAGCGATATACCTGTTTCTGAGACGGTGTTTAACATTCAGAGATAGCAGTGCTTAACAGAAATTTACTGTTCTGTGGCAGGATATAGAGACAGTCAGAGACGTACCTGTTTCTGAGGCGGTGTTTAACAGTCAGAGACAGCAGTGTTTGAAACAGATTTACCTGTCTGTGGCATGATATAGATACAGTCAGCGATATACCTGTTTCTGAGACGGTGTTTAACATTCAGAGATAGCAGTGCTTAACAGAAATTTACTGTTCTGTGGCAGGATATAGAGACAGTCAGAGACGTACCTGTTTCTGAGGTGGTGTTTAACAGTCAGAGACAGCAGTGTTTAACGGAGATTTACCGGTCTGTGGCAGGATGTCGGTACAGTCTGTGATGTAGCTGTTTCTGAGGCGGTGTTTAATAGTCGGAGACAGCAGTGTTTAACAGAGATTTACCGGTCTCTGGCAGGATATTCGTACAGTCGGAGATGAACCTGTTTCGGAGGCGATGTTTAGCAGTCGGAGACAGCAGTGTTTAATAAAGATTTACCGGTCTGTGGCAGAATGTAAATATAGTCAGAAATGCACCTGTTTCTGAGGCGGTGTTTAACATTCAATGATAGCAGTGCTTAACAGAAATTTACTGTACTGTGGCAGGATATAGAGACAGTCAGAGACGTACTGTTTCTGAGGCGGTGTTTAACAGTCAGAGACAGCAGTGTTTAACGGAGATATACCGGTCTGTGGCAGGATGTCGGTACAGTCTGTGATGTAGCTGTTTCTGAGGCGGTGTTTAATAGTCGGAGACAGCAGTGTTTAACAAAGATTTACCGGTCTGTGCAGAATGTAAATATACTCAGCAATGCACCTGTTTCTGAGGCGGTGTTTAACAGTCAGAGACAGCAGTGTTTAACAGAGATTTGCCCGTTTGTGGCAGGATATTGGTACAGTAAGAGACGTACCTGTTTCTGAGGCGGTGTTTAACAGTCAGAGACAGCAGTGTTTAACGGAGATTTACCGGTTTGTGCAGGATATTGGTTCAGTCGGTGATGTAGCTGTTTCTGAGGCGGTGTTTAACAGTCGGAGACAGCAGTGTTTAACAGTGATTTACTGGTTTGTGGCAGGATATTGGTACAGTCGGAGATGTACCTGTTTCGGAGGCGATGTTTAGCAGTCGGAGACAGCAGTTTTTAACAAAGATTTACCGGTCTGTGGCAGGATGTAAATACAGTCAGAAATGTACCTGTTTCTGAGGCGGTGTTTAACAGTCAGAGACAGCAGTGTTAAACAGATATTTACCGGTCTGTGGCAGGATGTTGGTACAGTCGGAGATGTACCTGTTTCTGAGGCGGTGTTTAACAGTCAGAGACAGCAGTGTTTCAAACAGATTTACCTGTCTGTGGCATGATATAGATACAGTCAGCGATATACCTGTTTCTGAGACGGTGTTTAACATTCAGAGACAGCAGTGCTTAACAGAAATTTACTGTTCTGTGGCAGGATATAGAGATAGTCAGAGACGTACCTGTTTCTGAGGCGGTGTTTAACAGTCAGAGACAGCAGTGTTTAACAGAGATTTACCGGTGTGTGGCAGGATATTGGTACAGTAAGAGACGTACCTGTTTCTGAGGCGGTGTTTAACAGTCAGAGACAGCAGTGTTTAACAGAGATTTACCGGTGTGTGGCAGGATATTGGTACAGTTGGAGATTTACCTGTGTCGGAGGCGATGTTTAGCAGTCAGAGCAGCAGTGTTTAACAAAGATTTACCGGTCTCTGGCAGGATGTAAATACAGTCAGCGATATACCTCTTTCTGAGACGGTGTTTAACAGTCAGAGACAGCAGTGTGTAACGGAGATTTACCGGTCTGTGGCAGGATATTGCTACAGTCGGAGATGTACTTGTTTCTGAGGTCGTGTTTAACGGTCAGAGACAGCAGTGTTTAACAAAGATTTACTGGTTGGTGGCAGGATGTAAATACAGTCAGAAATGTACCTGTTTCTGAGGCGGTGTTTATCAGTCAGAGACAGCAGTGTTTAACAGTGATTTACTGGTTTGTGGCAGGATATTGGTACAGTCGGAGATGTACCTGTTTCGGAGGCGATGTTTAGCAGTCGGAGACAGCAGTTTTTAACAAAGATTTACCGGTCTGTGGCAGGATGTAAATACAGTCAGAAATCTACCTGTTTCTGAGGCGGTGTTTAACAGTCAGAGACAGCAGTGTTAAACGGAGATTTACCGGTCTGTGGCAGGATGTTGGTACAGTCGGAGATGTACCAGTTTCTGAGGCGGTGTTTAACAGTCAGAGACAGCAGTGTTTCAAACAGATTTACCTCTCTGTGGCATGATATAGATACAGTCAGCGATATACCTGTTTCTGAGACGGTGTTTAACATTCAGAGACAGCAGTGCTTAACAGAAATTTACTGTTCTGTGGCAGGATATAGAGACAGTCAGAGACGTACCTGTTTCTGAGGCGGTGTTTAACAGTCAGAGACAGCAGTGTTGAACCGAGATTTACTGGTCTGTGGCAGGATATTGTTACAGTTGTTGAATGTAGTTGTTTCTGAGGCAATATTTAACAGTCAGAGACAGCAGTGTTTAACAGAGATTTACCGGTCTGTGGCAGGATATTCGTACAGTCGGAGATGTACCTGTTTCGGAGGCGATGTTTAGCAGTCGGAGACAGCAGTGTTTAACAAAGATTTACCGGTCTGTGGCAGAATGTAAATACAGTCAGAAATGCACCTGTTTCTGAGGCGGTGTTTAACAGTCAGAGACAGCAGTGTTTAACAGAGATTTGCCCGTTTGTGGCAGGATATTGGTACAGTAACAGACGTACCTGTTTCTGAGGCGGTGTTTATCAGTCAGAGACAGCAGTATTTAACAGAGATTTACCGGTCTGTGGCAGCATGTTGGTACAGTCGGTGATGTAGCTATTTCTGAGGTGGTGTTTAACAGTCAGAGACAGCAGTGTTTAACGGAGATTTACCGGTCTGTAACAGGATATTGGTACAGTCGGTGAATGTAGTTGTTTCTGAGGCAATGTTTAACAGCCAGAGACAGCAGTGTTTAACAGAGATTTACCGGTCTGTGGCAGGATATTGGTACATTCGGAGATGTATCTGTTTCTCAGGCAGTGTATAACAGTCAGAGACAGCAGTGTTTAACAGAGATTTACCGGTGTATGGCAGGATATTGGTACAGTTGGAGATGTACCTATTTCATAGGCGGTGTTTAACAGTCAGAGACAGCAGTGTTTAACAGAGATTTGCCCGTTTGTGGCAGGATATTGGTACAGTAAGAGATGTACCTGTTTCTGAGGCGGTGTTTAACAGCCAGAGACAGCAGTGTTTAACAGAGATTTACTAGTCTGTGGCAGGATATTGGTACAGTCGGAGATGTACCTGTTTCTGTGGCGGTGTTTAACAGCCAGAGACAGCAGTGTTTAACAGAGATTTACTAGTCTGTGGCAGGATATTTGTACAGTCGGAGATCTACCTGTTTCTGAGGTGGTGTTTAACAGTCAGAGACAGCAGTGTTTAAAAGAGATTTACCAGTCTGTGGCAGGATATAGATACAGTCAGCGATATACCTGTTTCTGCGATGGTGTTTAACAGTCAGTGACAGCAGTGCATAACAGAAGTTTGCAGAACTGTGGCAGGATATAGGTACAGTCGGAGCCGTACCTGTTTCTGAGTCAGTGTTTAACAGTCAGAGACAGCAGTGTTTAACAGAGATTTACTGGGTGTGGCAGGATATTGATACAGTCGGAGACGTACCTGTTTCTGAGGCAATGATTAACAGCCAGAGACAGCAGTGTTTAACAGAGATTTACCAGTCTGTGGCAGGATATTGCTGCAGTCAGAGATGCACCTCTTTCTGAGCCGGTGTTTAACAGTCGGAGACAGCAGTGTTTAACAGAGATTTACAGGTCTGTGGCAGAATGTAAAGACAGTCAGAAATGTACCTGTTTCTGAGACGGTTTTTAACAGTCAGAGACAGCAGTGTTTAACAAAGATTTACCGGTCTGTGGCAGGATGTAAATACAGTCAGAAATGTACCTGTTTCTGAGGCGGTTTTCAAGAGTCAGAGACAGCAGTGTTTAACATAGATTTACCGGTCTGTGGCAGGATATTGGTACAGTCGGAGATGTACCTGTTTCTGAGGCGGTGTTTATCAGTCAGAGACTGCAGTGTTTAACAGAGATTTACCGGTCCATGGCAGAATGTAGATACATTCGGAGATGTACCTGTTTCTGAGTCGGTGTTTAACAGTCAGATACAGCAGTGTTTAACAGAGATTTACCGGTCTGTGGCAGGATATAGGTACAGTCAGCGATATACCTGTTTCTGGGACGGTGTTGAACAGTCAGAGACAGCAGTGCTTAACAGAGATTTACAGGTCTCTGGCAGGATATGGAGATAGTCAGATATGTACCTGTTTCTGAGGCGGTCTTTAACAGCCAGAGACAGCAGTGTTTAACAGAGATGTACCGGTGTGTGGCAGGATATTGGTACAGTCGGAGATGTACCTGTTTCGGAGACAATGTTTAGCAGAAGGAAACACCAGTTTTTTAACAAAGATTTACCGGTCTGTGGCAGTATGTAAAAACAGTCAGAAGTGTACCTGTTTCTGAGGCGGTGTTTATCAGTCAGAGACTGCAGTGTTTAACAGAGATTTACCGGTCCGTGGCAGGATGTAGATACATTCGGAGATGTACCTGTTTCTGAGTCGGTGTTTAACAGTCAGATACAGCAGTGTTTAACAGAGATTTACCGGTCTGTGGCAGAATATTGTTACAGTCGGAGATGTACATGTTTCTGAGGCGTTGTTTAACAGCCAGAGACAGCAGTGTTTAACAGAGATTTACTAGTCTGTGGCAGGATATTTGTACAGTCGGAGATGTACCTGTTTCTGAGGTGGTGTTTAACAGTCAGAGACAGCAGTGTTTAAAAGAGATTTACCAGTCTGTGGCAGGATATAGATACAGTCAGCGATATACCTGTTTCTGAGACGGTGTTTAACAGTCAGTGACAGCAGTGCATAACAGAGGTTTACAGGTCTGTGGCAGGATATAGAGACAGTCAGAGACGTACCTGTTTCTGAGGCGATGTTTAACAGTCAGACACATCAGTGTTTAATGGAGATATACCAGTCTGTGGCAGGATATTTGTAAAGTCGGTGAAAGTACTTGTTTCTGAGGCAATGTTTAACAGCCAGAGACAGCAGTGTTTAACAGAGATTTACCGGTCTGTGGCAGGATATTGGTACAGTCGGAGATACACCTGTTTCTGAGACAGTGTTTAACACTCAGAGACAGCAGTGCTTAACAGAGATTTACCGGTCTGTGGCAGGATATAGTGATAGTCAGAGATGTACCTGTTACTGAGGCGGAGTTTATCAGTCAGAGACAGCAGTGTTTAACGGAGATTTACGGGTCTGTGGCAGGATGTAGATATATTCGGAGATGTACCTGTTCCTGAGTCGGTGTTTAACAGTCAAAGACAGCAGTGTTTAACAGATATTTATTGGTCTGTGGCAGGATATTGGTACAGTTGGAGATGTACATGTTTCTGAGGCATTGTTTAACAGCCAGAGACAGCAGTGTTTAACAGAGATTTACTGGTCTGTGGCAGGATATTGGTACAGTTGGAGATGTACCTGTTTCTGAGGCGGTGTTTATCAGTCAGACAAAGCAGTGTTTAACAGAGATTTACTGGTCCGTGGCAGGATGTAGATACATTCGAAGATGTACCTGTTTCTGAGTCAGTGTTAACAGTCAGACACAGCAGTGTTTAACAGAGATTTACTGGGTGTGGCAGGATATTGATACAGTCGGAGACGTACCTGTTTCTGAGGCGGTGTTTAACAGTCAGAGACAGCAGTGTTTATAAGCGATTTACCAGTCTGTGGCAGGATATAGATACAATCAGCGATATACCTGTTTCTGATACGGTGTTTAACAGTCAGAGACAGCAGTGCTTAACAGAGATTTACTGGTCTGTGGCAGGATACAGAGATAGTCAGAGACGTACCTGTTTATGAGGCGGTGTTTAACAGTCAGAGACAGCAGTGTTTAACAGAGATTTACTGGTCTGTGGCAGGATTTTGGTACAGTTGGAGATGTAACTGTTTCTGAGGCGGTGTTTATCGGTCAGACAAAGCAGTGTTTAACAGAGATTTACCGGTCCGTGGCAGGATGTAGATACATTCGAAGATGTACCTGTTTCTGAGTCAGTGTTTAACAGTCAGAGACAGCAGTGTTTAACAGAGATTTACTGGGTGTGGCAGGATATTGATACAGTCGGAGACGTACCTGTTTCTGAGGCGGTGTTTAACAGTCAGAGACAGCAGTGTTTAACGTAGATTTACCAGTCTGTAGCAGGATATTGGTACAGCAAGAGACGTAGCTTTTTCTGAGGCAGTGTTTATCAGTCAGATACAGCAGTGTTTAACAGAGATTTACCGGTCCGTGGCAGGACATTGGTACAGTCAGAGATGCACCTGTTTCTGACGCCGTGTTTAACAGTCAGATGCAGCAGTGTTAACACAGATTTGCCCGTTTGTGCAGGAGATTGGTACAGCAAGAGACGTAGCTGTTTCTGAGGCAGTGTTTTACATTCAGATACATCAGTGTTTAACAGATATTTACCGGTCTGTGGCAGGATGTTGGTACAGTTGGAGATTTACCTGTTTCGGGGGCGATGTTTAGCAGTCGGACACAGCAGTGTTTAACAAAGATTTACCGGTCTGTGGCAGGATGTAAATACAGTTAGAAATGTACCTGTTTCTGAGGCGCTGTTTTACAGTCAGAGACAGCAGTGTTTAACAGAGATTTACCGGTCTGTGGCAGGATATTGTTACAGTCGGAGATGTACATGTTACTGAGGCAGTGTTTAACAGCCAGAGACAGCAGTGTTTAACAGAGATTTACTGGTCTGTGGCATGATATTGGTACAGTTGGAGATGTACCTGTTTCTGAGGCGGTGTTTATCAGTCAGACAAAGCAGTGTTTAACAGAGATTTACCGGTCCGTGGCAGGATATTGATACAGTCGGAGACGTACCTGTTTCTGAGGCGGTGTTTAACAATCAGAGAGAGCAGTGTGTAACGGAGATTTACCCGTCTGTAGCAGGATATTGGTGCAGTCGGTGAATGTATTTGTTTCTGAGGCAATGTTTAACAGCCAGAGACAGAAGTGTTTAACAGAGATTTACCGGTCTGTGGCAGGATATTGGTACAGTCAGAGATGCAGCTGTTTCTGACGCCGTGTTTAACAGTCAGAGGCAGCAGTGTTTAACAGAGATTTGCCCGTTTGTGGCAGGAGATTGGTACAGCAAGGGACGTAGCTTTTTCTGAGGCAGTGTTTATCAGTCAGATACAGCAGTGTTTAACAGAGATTTACCGGTCTGTGGCAGGAAGTTGGTACAGTCGGAGATGTACCTGTTTCGGAGGCGATGTTTAGCAGTCGGAGACAGCAGCGTTTAACAAAGATTTACCGGTCTGTGGCAGGATGTAAATACAGTTAGAAATGTACCTGTTTCTGAGGCGCTGTTTTACAGTCAGAGACAGCGGTGTTTAACAGAGATTTACCAGTCTGTGGCAGGATATTGTTACAGTCGGAGATGAACATGTTTCTGAGGCGTTGTTTAACAGCCAGAGACAGCAGTGTTTAACAGAGATTTACTAGTCTGTGGCAGGATGTTGGTACGGTCGGAGATGTACCTGTTTCTGTGGCGGTGTTTAACAGCCAGATACAGCGGTGTTTAACAGAGATTTACTAGTCTATGGCAGGATATTGGTACAGTCGGAGATGTACCTGTTTCTGAGGTGGTGTTTAACAGTCAGAGACAGCAGTGTTTAAAAGAGATTTACCAGTCTGTGGCAGGATATAGATACAGTCAGCGATATACCTGTTTCTGAGACGGTGTTTAACAGTCAGTGACAGCAGTGCATAACAGAGGTTTACAGGTCTGTGGCAGGATATAGAGACAGTCAGAGACGTACCTGTTTCTGAGGCGATGTTTAACAGTCAGAGACATCAGTGTTTAATGGAGATATACCAGTCTGTGGCAGGATATTTGTAAAGTCGGTAAAAGTACTTGTTTCTGAGGCAATGTTTAACAGCCAGAGACAGCAGTGTTTAACAGAGATTTACCGGTCTGTGGCAGGATATTGGTACAGTCGGAGATACACCTGTTTCTCAGACGGTGTTTAACACTCAGAGACAGCAGTGCTTAACAGAGATTTACCGGTCTGTGGCAGGATATAGTGATAGTCAGAGACGTACCTGTTTCTGAGGCGGTGTTTAACAGTCAGAGACAGCAGTGTTTAACAGATATTTACCAGTCTGTGGCAGGATATTTGTACAGTTGGAGATGTAACTGTTGCTGAAGCGGTGTTTATCAGTCAGAGACAGCAGTGTTTAACGGAGATTTACGGGTCTGTGGCAGGATGTAGATATATTCGGAGATGTACCTGTTCCTGAGTCGGTGTTTAACAGTCAAAGACAGCAGTGTTTAACAGAGATTTACTGGTCTGTGGCAGGATATTGGTACAGTCGGAGATGTACCTGTTTCGGAGGCGATGTTTAGCAGTCGGAGACAACAGTGTTTAACAAAGATTTACCGGTCTGTGGCAGGATGTAAATACAGTCAGAAGTGTACCTGTTTCTGAGGCTGTGTTTAACAGTCAGAGACAGCAGTGTTTAACAGAGATTTGCCCGTTTGTGGCAGGATATTGGTACAATCGGAGATGTACATGTTTCTGAGGCGGTGTTTAACAGCCAGAGACAGCAGTGCATAACAGAGGTTTACAGGTCTGTGGCAGGATATAGAGACAGTCAGAGATGTACCTGTTTCTGAGGCGGTGTTTAGCAGTCAGAGACAGCAGTGTTTAACGGAGATTTACCGGTATGTGGCAGGATGTAGATACATTCGGAGATGTACCTGTTTCTGAGTCGGTGTTTAACAGTCAGAGACAGCAGTGTTTAACAGAGATTTACCGGTCTGTGGCAGGATATTGGTACAGTCGGAGATGTACATGTTTCTGAGGCGGTGTTTAACAGCCAGAGACAGCAGTGTTTAACAGAGATTTACTGGTCTGTGGCAGGATATTGGTACAGTCGGAGATGTACCTGTTTCGGAGGCGATGTTTAGCAGTCGGAGACAGCAGTGTTTAACAAAGATTTACCGGTCTGTGGCAGGATGTAAATACAGTCAGAAGTGTACCTGTTTCTGAGGCAGTGTTTAACAGTCAGAGACAGCAGTGTTTAACAGAGATTTGCCCATTTGTGGCAGGATATTGGTACAGTAAGAGACGTAGCTGTTTCTGAGGCGGTGTTTAACAGTCAGATACAGCAGTGTTTAACAGAGATTTACAGGTTTGTGGCAGGATGTTGGTACAGTCGGAGATGTACCTGTTTCTGAGGTGGTATTTAACAGTCAGAGACAGCAGTGTTTATAAGCGATTTACTAGTCTGTGGCAGGATATAGATACAATCAGAGATATACCTGTTTCTGATACGGTGTTTAACAGTCAGAGACAGCAGTGCTTAACAGTGATTTACTGGTCTGTGGCAGGATACAGAGATAGTCAGAGACGTACCTGTTTCTGAGGCGGTGTTTAACAGTCAGAGACAGCAGTGTTTAACGGAGATTTACCAGTCTGTAGCAGGATATTGGTACAGTCGGTGAATGTATTTGTTTCTGAGGCAATGTTTAACAGCCAGAGACAGAAGTGTTTAACAGAGATTTAACAGTCTGTGGCAGTACATTGGTACAGTCAGAGATGCACCTGTTTCTGACGCGGTGTTTAACAGTCAGAGGCAGCAGTGTTAACAGAGATTTGCCCGTTTGTGGCAGCAGGACATTGGTACAGCAAGAGACGTAGCTGTTTCTGAGGCAGTGTTTAACAGTCAGATACAACAGTGTTTAACAGAGATTTACCGGTCTGTGGCAGGATATTGTTACAGTCGGAGATGTACATGTTTCTGAGGCATTGTTTAACAGCCAGAGACAGCAGTGTTTAACAGAGATTTACTGGTCTGTGGCAGGATATTGGTACAGTTGGAGATGTACCTGTTTCTGAGGCGGTGTTTATCAGTCAGACAAAGCAGTGTTTAACAGAGATTTACCGGTCCGTGGCAGGATGTAGATACATTCGAAGATGTACCTGTTTCTGAGTCAGTGTTTAACAGTCAGACACAGCAGTGTTTAACAGAGATTTACTGGGTGTGGCAGGATATTGATACAGTCGGAGACGTACCTGTTTCTGAGGCGGTGTTTAACAGTCAGAGACAGCAGTGTTTATAAGCGATTTACCAGTCTGTGGCAGGATATAGATACAATCAGCGATATACCTGTTTCTGATACGGTGTTTAACAGTCAGAGACAGCAGTGTTTAACAGAGATTTACTGGTCTGTGGCAGGATATTGGTACAGTCGTTGAATGTAGTTGTTTCTGAGGCAATGTTTAACAATCAGAGACAGCACTGATTAATGGAGATTTACCGGTCTGCGGTAGGATATTGGTACAGTCGATGAATGTACTTGTTTCTGAGGCAATGTTTAACAACCAGAGACAGCGGTGTTTAACAGAGATTTACGGGTCTGTGGCAGGATATTGGTACAGTCGGAGATGTACCTATTTCATAGGCGGTGTTTAACAGTCAGAGACAGCAGTGTTTAACAGAGATTTACCGGTCGGTGGCAGGATGTTGGTACTTTCGGAGATGTACCTGCTCCTGAGACGGTGTTTAACAGTCAGAGGCAGCAATGTTTAAAAGAGATTTACCAGTCTGTGGCAGGATATAGATACAGTCAGCGATATACCTGTTTCGGAGACGGTGTTTAACAGTCAGAGACAGCAGTGTTTAACAGAGATTTACCGGTCTGTTGCAGGATATTGATACAGTCGGAGATGTACCTGCTTCGGAGGCGATGTTTAGCAGTCGGAGACAGCAGTATTTAACAAAGATTTACAACTCTGTGGCAGGATGTAAATACAGTCAGAAATGTACCTGTTTCTGAGACGGTTTTCAACAGTCAGAGACAGCAGTGTTTAACGAACATTTACTGGTCTGTGGCAGGATGTAAATACAATCAGAAATGTACCTGTTTCTGAGGCGGTGTTTAACAGCCAGAGACAGCAGTGTTTAACAGAGATTTACTGGTCTGTGGCAGGATATTGGTACAGTCGGAGATGTACTTGTTTCTGAGAGGGTGTTTAACAGTCAGAGACAGCAGTGCTTAATAGAGATAAACTGGTCCGTGGCAGCATATGGAGTCAGTCGGAGACGTACCTGTTTCTAAGGCGGTGTTTAACAGTCAGAGACAGCAGTGTTTAACGGAGATTAACCGGTCTGCGGCAGGATATTGGTACAGTCGGTGAATGTACTTGTTTCTGAGGCAATGTTTAACAGCCAGAGACAGCAGTGTTTAACAGAGATTTACGGGTGTGTGGCTGGATATTGGTACAGTCCGAGATGTACCTTTTTCCGAGGCGGTGTTTAACAGTCAGAGACAGCAGTGTTTAACAGACATTTACCGGTCTGTGGCAGGATATTCGTACAGTTGGAGCTGTACCTGTTTCGAAGGCGATGTTTAGCTGTCGGAGACAGCAGTGTGTAACAATGATTTACCAGTCTGTGGCAGGATGTAAATACAATCAGAAATGTACCTGTTTCTGAGGCGGTTTTTAACTGCCAGAGACAGCAGTGTTTAACAGAGATTTACTGGTCTGTGGCAGGATGTAAATACATTCAGAAGTGTACCTGTTTCTGAGGCAGTGTTTAACAGTCAGAGACAGCAGCCTGTTTGTGGCAGGATATTGGTACAGTAAGAGACGTAGCTGTTTCTGAGGCGGTGTTTAACAGTCAGAGACAGCAGTGTATAAAAGAGATTTACCAGTCCGTGGCAGGATATAGATACAGTCAGCGAGATACCTGTTTCTGAGACGGTGTTTAACAGTCAGAGACAGCAGTGCTTAACAGAGATTTACTGGTCTGTGGCAGGATATAGAGATAGTCAGATATGTACCTGTTTCTGAGAAGGTGTTTAACAGTCAGAGACAGCAGTGTTTAATGGAGATTTACCGGTCTGTGGCAGGATATTGCTACAGTCGGAGATGTACTTGTTTCTGAGGTCGTGTTTAACGGTCAGAGACAGCAGTGTTTAACAAAGATTTACCGGTTGGTGGCAGGATATTGGTACAGTCGGAGATGTACCTGTTTCTGAGGTGGTGTTTATCAGTCAGAGACAGCAATGTTTAACAGAGATATACAGGTCCGTGGCAGGATGTAGATACATTCGGAGATGTACCTGTTTCTGAGTCGGTGTTTAACAGTCAGAGACAGCAGTGTTTCACAACGATTTACCGGTCTGTGGCAGGATATTGGTACAGTCGGAGATGTACCTGTTTCTGAGGCGGTGTTTATCAGTCAGACAAAGCAGTGTTTAATGGATATTTACCGGTCTGTAGCAGGATATTGGTGCAGTCGGTGAATGTAGTGGTTTCTGAGGCAATGATTAACAGCCAGAGACAGCAGTGTTTAACAGAGATTTACCGGTCTGTGGCAGGATATTGGTACAGTCAGAGGTGCACCTGTTTCTAAGCCGGTGTTGAACAGTCGGAGACAGCAGTGTTTAACAGAGATTTACCAGTCTGTGGCAGGATATTGGTACAGTCGGAGATGTACCTGCTTCGGAGGCGATGTTTAGCAGTCGAGACAGCAGTATTTAACAAAGATTTACCGGTCTGTGGCAGGATGTAAATACAGTCAGAAATGTACCTGTTTCTGAGGCGGTGTTCAAGAGACAGAGACAACCGTGTTTAACAGAGATTTGCCCGTTTGTGACAGGATATTGGTACAGTCGGAGATGTACCTGTTTCTGAGATGGTGTTTAACAGTCAGAGACAGCAGTGTTTAGCAGAGATTTACCGGACTGTGGCAGGATATTGGTACAGTCAGAGATGTACCTGTTTCTGAGATGGTGTTTAACAGTCAGAGACAGCAGTGCATAACAGAGGTTTGCAGGTCTGTGGCAGGATATTGAGAGAGTCAGAGACATACCTGTTTCTGAGGCGGTGATTAACAGTCAGAGAGAGCAGTGTTTAACGGAGATGTACCGGTCTGCGGCAGGATATTGGTACAGTCGGTGAATGTAGTTGCGTCTGAGGCAATGTTTAACAGCCAGAGACAGAAGTGTTTAACAGAGATTTACCGGTCTGTGGCAGGATATTGGTACAGTCAGAGATGCACCTGTTTCTGACGCGGTGTTTACCAGTCAGACACATCAGTATTTAACAGAGATTTGCCCGTTTGTGGCAGGAGATTGGTACAGTAAGAGACGTAGCTGTTTCTGAGGCGGTGTTTATCAGTCAGACAAAGCAGTGTTTAACAGAGATTTACCGGTCCGTGGCAGGATGTAAATACAGTCAGAAGTGAACCTGTCTCTGAGGCGGTGTTTAACAGTCAGAGACAGCAGTTTTCAACAGAGATTTGCCCGTTTGTGGCAGGATATTGGTACAGTAAGAGACGTACCTTTTTCTGAGGCGGTGTTTAACAGTCAGAGACAGCAGTTTACAACAGAGATTTGCCCGTTTGTGGCAGGATATTGGTACAGTAAGAGACGTACCTGTTTCTGAGGCGGCGTTTAACAGTCAGAGACTGCAGTGTTTAATGGAGATTTACCGGTCTGTGGCAGGATGTTGGTACAGTCGGAGATGTACCTGTTTCTGAGGTGGTGTTTATCAGTCAGAGACAGCAGTGTTTAACAGAGATTTACCAGCTTGTGGCAGGATATTGGTACAGTCGGAGAC
The DNA here is from genome assembly GCF_963921235.1 of Mobula hypostoma. Lineage (NCBI taxonomy): Eukaryota > Metazoa > Chordata > Chondrichthyes > Myliobatiformes > Myliobatidae > Mobula > Mobula hypostoma. The sequence continues at coordinate 6,646,856 of NC_086122.1, read as the reverse complement.
GTACCTGTTTCTGAGGCGGTGTTTAACAGTGAGAGACAGCAGTGTTTAACGGAGATTTAGCGGTCTGTAGCAGGATATTGGTACAGTCGGTGAATGTAGTTGCTTCTGAGGCAATGATTAACAGCCAGAGACAGCAGTGTTTAACAGAGATTTACCGGTCTCTGGCAGGATATAGAGATAGTCAGAGACGTACCTGTTTCTGAGGTGGTGTTTAACAATCAGGGATGGCAGTGTTTAACAGAGATTTACTGGTGTGTGGCAGGATATTGGTACAGTCGGAGATGTACCTTTTTCGGAGGCAATGTTTAGCAGTCCGAGACAGCAGTGTTTAACAAAGATTTACCGGTCTGTGGCAGAATGTAAATACAGTCAGAAGTGTACCTGTTTCTTAGGCGGTGTTTAACAGTCAGAGACAGCAGTGTTTAACAGAGATTTGCCCGTTTGTGGCAGGATATTGTTACAGTAAGAGACGTACCTGTTTCTGAGGCGGTGTTTAACAGTCAGAGACTGCAGAGTTTAACGGAGATTTACCGGTCTGTGGCAGGATATTGGTACAGTCGGAGATGTACCTGTTTCGGAGGTGATGTTTAGCGGCCAGAGACAGCAGTGTTTATCAGAGATTTACTGGTCTCTGGCAGGATATAGAGATAGTCAGAGACGTACCTGTTTCTGAGGCGGTGTTTAACAGTCAGAGACAGCAGAGTTTAACGGAGATTTACCGGTCTGTGGCAGGATATTGGTACAGTCGGAGATGTACCTGTTTCGGAGGCGATGTTTAGCAGTCGGAGACAGCAGTGTTTAACAAAGATTTACCGGCCTGTTGCAGGATGTAAATGCAGTCAGAAGTGTACCTGTTTCTGAGGCGGTGTTTAACAGTCAGAGACAGCAGTGTTTAACAGACATTTGCCCATTTGTGGCAAGATATTGGTACAGTAAGAGACCTACCTGTTTCTGAGGCGGCGTTTAACAGTCAGAGAATGCAGTGTTTAATGGAGATTTACCGGTCAGTGGCAGGATATTGCTACAGTCAGAGATGTACCTGTTTCTGAGACGGTTTTTAACAGTCAGAGACAGCAGTGTTTAACAAAGATATACCGGTCTGTGGCAGAATGTAAGTACAGTCAGAAATGTACCTGTTTCTGAGGCGGTGTTCAAGAGTCAGAGACAGCAGTGTTTAACAGAGATTTGCCCGTTTGTGGCAGGATATTGGTACAGTCGTTGAATGTAGTTGTTTCTGAGGCATTGTTTAACAGTCAGAGACAGCAGTGTTTAACAGAGATTTACCGGTCTGTTGCAGGATGTAAATACAATCAGAAATGTACCTGATTCTGAGGCAGTTTTTAACAGCCAGAGACAGCAGTGTTTAACAGAGATTTACTGGTCTCTGGCAGTATATTGGTACAGTCATTGAATGTAGTTGTTTCTGAGGCAATGTTTAACAGTCAGAGACAGCAGTGTTTAACAGAGATTTACCGGTCTGTGGCAGGATATTCGTACAGTCGGAGATGTACCTGTTTCGGAGGCGATGTTTAGCAGTCGTAGACAGCAGAGTTTAACAAAGATTTGCCAGTTTGTGGCTGGATATTGGTACAGTAAGATACATAGCTATTTCTTAGGCAGTGTTTACCAGTCAGAGACAGCAGTGTTTAACAGAGATTTAGCGGTGTGTGTCAGGATATTGGTACAGTCGGAGATGTACCTTTTTATGAGGTGGTGCTTAACAATCAGAGACAGCACTGTTTAACGGAGATTTATCGGTCTGCGGCAGGATATTGGTACAGTCGATGAATGTACTTGTTTCTGAGGCAATGTTTAACAACCAGAGACAGCGGTGTTTAACAGAGATTTACGGGTCTGTGGCAGGATATTGGTACAGTCGGAGATGTACCTGTTTCCTAGGCGGTGTTTAACAGTCAGAGACAGCAGTGTTTAACAGAGATTTACAGGTCTGTGGCAGGATATTGGTACAGTCAGAGATGCACCTGTTTCTGACGCGATGTTTAACAGTCAGAGACAGCAGTGTTTAACAGAGATTTACCGGTCGGTGGCAGTATGTTGGTACAGTTGATGATGTAGCTGTTTCTGACGCGGTCTTTCACAGTCAGAGACAGCAGTGTTTAACGGAGATTTACCGGTCTGTGGCAGGATGTTGGTACTTTCGGAGATGTACCTGTTTCGGAGGCGATGTTTAGCAGTCGTAGACAGCAGTGTTTAACAAAGATTTGCCAGTTTGTGGCTGGATATTGGTACAGTAAGATACATAGCTGTTTCTTAGGCAGTGTTTACCAGTCAGAGACAGCAGTGTTTAACAGAGATTTAGCGGTGTGTGTCAGGATATTGGTACAGTCGGAGATGTACCTTTTTATGAGGTGGTGCTTAACAATCAGAGACAGCACTGTTTAACGGAGATTTATCGGTCTGCGGCAGGATATTGGTACAGTCGATGAATGTACTTGTTTCTGAGGCAATGTTTAACAACCAGAGACAGCGGTGTTTAACAGAGATTTACGGGTCTGTGGCAGGATATTGGTACAGTCAGAGATGTACCTGTTTCCTAGGCGGTGTTTAACAGTCAGAGACAGCAGTGTTTAACAGAGATTTACAGGTCTGTGGCAGGATATTGGTACAGTCAGAGATGCACCTGTTTCTGACGCGATGTTTAACAGTCAGAGACAGCAGTGTTTAACAGAGATTTACCGGTCGGTGGCAGTATGTTGGTACAGTTGATGATGTAGCTGTTTCTGACGCGGTCTTTCACAGTCAGAGACAGCAGTGTTTAACGGAGATTTACCGGTCTGTGGCAGGATGTTGGTACTTTCGGAGATGTACCTGTTTCGGAGGCGATGTTTAGCAGTCGTAGACAGCAGTGTTTAACAAAGATTTGCCAGTTTGTGGCTGGATATTGGTACAGTAAGATACATAGCTGTTTCTTAGGCAGTGTTTACCAGTCAGAGACAGCAGTGTTTAACAGAGATTTAGCGGTGTGTGTCAGGATATTGGTACAGTCGGAGATGTACCTTTTTATGAGGTGGTGCTTAACAATCAGAGACAGCACTGTTTAACGGAGATTTATCGGTCTGCGGCAGGATATTGGTACAGTCGATGAATGTACTTGTTTCTGAGGCAATGTTTAACAACCAGAGACAGCGGTGTTTAACAGAGATTTACGGGTCTGTGGCAGGATATTGGTACAGTCAGAGATGTACCTGTTTCCTAGGCGGTGTTTAACAGTCAGAGACAGCAGTGTTTAACAGAGATTTACAGGTCTGTGGCAGGATATTGGTACAGTCAGAGATGCACCTGTTTCTGACGCGATGTTTAGCAGTCGGAGACAGCAGTATTTAACAAAGATTTACCGGTCTGTGGCAGGATGTAAATACAGTCAGAAATGTACCTGTTTCTGAGACGGTTTTCAACAGTCAGAGACAACAGTGTTTAACAAAGATTTACCAGTCTGTGGCAGAATGTAAATACAGTCAGAAATGTACCTGTTTCTGAGGCGGTGTTCAAGAGACAGAGACAACCGTGTTTAACAGAGATTTGCCCGTTTGTGGCAGGATATTGGTACAGTCGGAGATGTACCTGTTTCTGAGATGGTGTTTAACAGTCAGAGACAGCAGTGTTTAGCAGAGATTTACCGGACTGTGGCAGGATATTGGTACAGTCAGAGATGTACCTGTTTCTGAGATGGTGTTTAACAGTCAGAGACAGCAGTGCATAACAGAGGTTTGCAGGTCTGTGGCAGGATATTGAGAGAGTCAGAGACATACCTGTTTCTGAGGCGGTGATTAACAGTCAGAGAGAGCAGTGTTTAACGGAGATGTACCGGTCTGCGGCAGGATATTGGTACAGTCGGTGAATGTAGTTGCGTCTGAGGCAATGTTTAACAGCCAGAGATGAAGTGTTTAACAGAGATCTACCGGTCTGTGGCAGGATATTGGTACAGTCAGAAATGAACCTGTCTCTGAGGCGGTGTTTAACAGTCAGAGACAGCAGTTTTCAACAGAGATTTGCCCGTTTGTGGCAGGATATTGGTACAGTAAGAGACGTACCTGTTTCTGAGGCGGTGTTTAACAGTCAGAGACAGCAGTTTACAACAGAGATTTGCCCGTTTGTGGCAGAATATTGGTACAATAAGAGACGTACCTGTTTCTGAGGCGGCGTTTAACAGTCAGAGACTGCAGTGTTTAATGGAGATTTACCGGTCTGTGGCAGGATGTTGGTACAGTCGGAGATGTACCTGTTTCTGAGGCGGTGTTTATCAGTCAGAGACAACAGTGTTTAACAGAGATTTACCAGCTTGTGGCAGGATATTGGTACAGTCGGAGACGTACCTGTTTCTGAGGCGGTGTTTAACAGTGAGAGACAGCAGTGTTTAACGGAGATTTAGCGGTCTGTAGCAGGATATTGGTACAGTCGGTGAATGTAGTTGCTTCTGAGGCAATGATTAACAGCCAGAGACAGCAGTGTTTAACAGAGATTTACCGGTCTCTGGCAGGATATAGAGATAGTCAGAGACGTACCTGTTTCTGAGGCGGTGTTTAACAATCAGGGATGGCAGTGTTTAACAGAGATTTACCGGTCAGTGGCAGGATATTGCTACAGTCAGAGATGTACCTGTCTCTGAGGCGGTGTTTATCAGTCAGAGACAGCAGTGTTTAACAGAGATTTACCGGTCTGTGGCAGGGTATCAGTACAGTCGGAGATGTACCTGTTTCTGAGTCGGTGTTTAACAGTCAGATACAGCAGTGTATAACTGAGATTTACCGGAGTGTGGCAGGATATATGTACAGTCAGCCATATACCTGTTTCTGAGACGGTGTTTAACAGTCAGAGACAGCAGTGCTTAACAGATATTTACTGGTCTCTGGCAGGATATAGAGATAGTCAGAGACGTAACTGTTTCTGAGGCGGTGTTTAACAATCAGAGACGGCAGTGTTTAACAGAGATTTACAGGTGTGTGGCAGTATATTGGTACAGTCGGAGATGTACCTGTTTCGGAGGCAATGTTTAGCAGTCGGAGACAGCAGTGTTTAACAAAGATTTACCGGTCTGTGGCAGGATGTAAATACAGTCAGAAGTGTACCTGTTTCTGAGGCGGTGTTTAACAGTCAGAGACAGCAGTGTTTAACAGAGATTTGCCCGTTTGTGGCAGGATATTGGTGCAGTAAGAGACGTACCTGTTTCTGAGGCGGCGTTTAACAGTCAGAGACTGCTGTGTTTAATGGAGATTTACCGGTCTGCGGCAGGATATTGCTACAGTCGGAGATGTACCTGTTTCTGAGGCGGTGTTTATCAGTCAGAGACTGCAGTGTTTAACAGAGAATTACCAGTCTGTGGCAGGATGTTGGTACAGTTGGAGATATACCTGTTTCTGAGACAGTGTTTAACAGTCAGAGACAGCAGTGTTTAACAAAGATTTACTGGTCTGTGACAGGATGCTGGTATGGGCGGAGATGTACCTGTTTCTAAGGCAGAGTTTAATAGTCAGAGACAGCAGTGTTTAACACAGATTTCCTATTCTGTGGCAGCATATTGGTACAATCGGAGATGTACCTGTTACTGAGGCGGTATTTAACAGTCAGAGACAGTAGTGTTTAACAGAGATTTGCCCGTTTGTGGCAGGATATTGGTACAGTAAGAGACGTACCTGTTTCTGAGGCGGTGTGTAACGGTCAGAGACTGCAGTGTTTAATGCAGATTTACCGGTTGGTGGCAGGATATTGGTTCAGTCGGAGATGTACCTGTTTCTGAGCCGGTGTTTATCAGTCAGAGACTGCAGTGTTTAAGAGAGATTTATTGGTCCGTGGCAGGATGTAGATACATTCGGAGATGTACCTGTTTCTGAGTCGGTGTTTAACAGTCAGATTTTTGTTTAACAGAGATATACCGGTCTGTGGCAAGATATTGGTACAGTCGGAGATGTACATGTTTCTGAGGCGGTGTTTAACAGCCAGAGACAGCAGTGTTTAACAGAGATTTACTAGTCTGTGGCAGGATATTGGTACATTCGGAGATGTACCTGTTTCTGTGGCGGTGTTTAACAGCCAGAGACAGCAGTGTTTAACAGAGATTTACTAGTCTGTGGCAGGATATTTGTACAGTCGGAGATCTACCTGTTTCTGAGGTGGTGTTTAACAGTCAGAGACAGCAGTGTTTAAAAGAGATTTACCAGTCTGTGGCAGGATATAGATACAGTTAGCGATATACCTGTTTCTGCGATGGTGTTTAACAGTCAGTGACAGCAGTGCATAACAGAAGTTTGCAGAACTGTGGCAGGATATAGGTACAGTCGGAGCCATACCTGATTCTGAGGCGGTGTTTAACAGTCAGAGACAGTAGTGTTTAACGGAGATTTACCGGACTGTAGCAGGATATTGGTACAGTCGGTGAATGTGGCTGTTTCTGAGGCAATGATTAACAGCCAGAGACAGCAGTGTTTAACAGAGATTTACCAGTCTGTGGCAGGATATTGCTGCAGTCAGAGATGCACCTCTTTCTGAGCCGGTGTTTAACAGTCGGAGACAGCAGTGTTTAACAGAGATTTACAGGTCTGTGGCAGAATGTAAAGACAGTCAGAAATGTACCTGTTTCTGAGGCGGTTTTCAAGAGTCAGAGACAGCAGTGTTTAACATAGATTTACCGGTCTGTGGCAGGATATTGGTACAGTCGGAGATGTACCTGTTTCTGAGGCGGTGTTTATCAGTCAGAGACTGCAGTGTTTAACAGAGATTTACCGGTCCATGGCAGAATGTAGATACATTCGGAGATGTACCTGTTTCTGAGTCGGTGTTTAACAGTCAGATACAGCAGTGTTTAACAGAGATTTACCGGTCTGTGGCAGGATATAGGTACAGTCAGCGATATACCTGTTTCTGGGACGGTGTTGAACAGTCAGAGACAGCAGTGCTTAACAGAGATTTAAAGGTCTCTGGCAGGATATGGAGATAGTCAGATATGTACCTGTTTCGGAGACAATGTTTAGAAGTCGGAGACACCAGTGTTTAACAAAGATTTACCGGTCTGTGGCAGTATGTAAAAACAGTCAGAAGTGTACCTGTTTCTGAGGCGGTGTTTATCAGTCAGAGACTGCAGTGTTTAACAGAGATTTACCGGTCCGTGGCAGGATGTAGATACATTCGGAGATGTACCTGTTTCTGAGTCGGTGTTTAACAATCAGATACAGCAGTGTTTAACAGAGATTTACCGGTCTGTGGCCTGATATTGTTACAGTCGGAGATGTACATGTTTCTGAGGCGTTGTTTAACAGCCAGAGACAGCAGTGTTTAACAGAGATTTACTAGTCTGTGGCAGGATGTTGGTACGGTCGGAGATGTACCTGTTTCTGTGGCGGTGTTTAACAGCCAGATACAGCGGTGTTTAACAGAGATTTACTAGTCTGTGGCAGGATATTGGTACAGTCGGAGATGTACCTGTTTCTGAGGTGGTGTTTAACAGTCAGAGACAGCAGTGTTTAAAAGAGATTTACCAGTCTGTGGCAGGATATAGATACAGTCAGCGATATACCTGTTTCTGAGACGGTGTTTAACAGTCAGTGACAGCAGTGCATAACAGAGGTTTACAGGTCTGTGGCAGGATATAGAGACAGTCAGAGACGTACCTGTTTCTGAGGCGATGTTTAACAGTCAGAGACATCAGTGTTTAATGGAGATATACCAGTCTGTGGCAGGATATTTGTAAAGTCGGTAAAAGTACTTGTTTCTGAGGCAATGTTTAACAGCCAGAGACAGCAGTGTTTAACAGAGATTTACCGGTCTGTGGCCGGATATTGGTACAGTCGGAGATACACCTGTTTCTGAGACGGTGTTTAACACTCAGAGACAGCAGTGCTTAACAGAGATTTACCGGTCTGTGGCAGGATATAGTGATAGTCAGAGACGTACCTGTTTCTGAGGCGGTGTTTAACAGTCAGAGACAGCAGTGTTTAACAGATATTTACCAGTCTGTGCCAGGATATTGGTACAGTTGGAGATGTACCTGTTTCTGAGGCAGTGTTTATCAGTCAGAGACAGCAGTGTTTAACGGAGATTTACGGGTCTGTGGCAGGATGTAGATATATTCGGAGATGTACCTGTTCCTGAGTCGGTGTTTAACAGTCAAAGACAGCAGTGTTTAACAGAGATTTACTGGTCTGTGGCAGGATATTGGTACAGTCGGAGATGTACCTGTTTCGGAGGCGATGTTTAGCAGTCGGAGACAACAGTGTTTAACAAAGATTTACCGGTCTGTGGCAGGATGTAAATACAGTCAGAAGTGTACCTGTTTCTGTGGCGGTGTTTAACAGCCAGATACAGCGGTGTTTAACAGAGATTTACTAGTCTGTGGCAGGATATTGGTACAGTCGGAGATGTACCTGTTTCTGAGGTGGTGTTTAACAGTCAGAGACAGCAGTGTTTAAAAGAGATTTACCAGTCTGTGGCAGGATATAGATACAGTCAGCGATATACCTGTTTCTGAGACGGTGTTTAACAGTCAGTGACAGCAGTGCATAACAGAGGTTTACAGGTCTGTGGCTGGATATAGAGACAGTCAGAGACGTACCTGTTTCTGAGGCGATGTTTAACAGTCAGAGACATCAGTGTTTAATGGAGATATACCAGTCTGTGGCAGGATATTTGTAAAGTCGGTGAAAGTACTTGTTTCTGAGGCAATGTTTAACAGCCAGAGACAGCAGTGTTTAACAGAGATTTACCGGTATGTGGCAGGATGTAGATACATTCGGAGATGTACCTGTTTCTGAGTCGGTGTTTAACAGTCAAAGACAGCAGTGTTTAACAGAGATTTACCGGTCTGCGGCAGGATATTGGTACAGTCGGAGATGTACATGTTTCTGAGGCGGTGTTTAACAGCCAGAGACAGCATTGTTTAACAGAGATTTACTGGTCTGTGGCAGGATATTGGTACAGTCGGAGATGTACCTGTTTCGGAGGCGATGTTTAGCAGTCGGAGACAGCAGTGTTTAACAAAGATTTACCGGTCTGTGGCAGGATGGAAATACAGTCAGAAGTGTACCTGTTTCTCAGGCGGTGTTTAAAGTTCAGAGACAGGAGTGTTTAACAGAGATTTGCCCATTTGTGGCAGGATATTGGTACAGTAAGAGACGTAGCTGTTTCTGAGGCGGTGTTTAACAGTCAGATACAGCAGTGTTTAACAGAGATTTACAGGTCTGTGGCAGGATGTTGGTACAGTCGGAGATGTACCTGTTTCTGAGGTGGTATTTAACAGTCAGAGACAGCAGTGTTTATAAGCGATTTACCAGTCTGTGGCAGGATATAGATACAATCAGCGATATACCTGTTTCTGATACGGTGTTTAACAGTCAGAGACAGCAGTGATTAACAGAGATTCACTGGTCTGTGGCAGGATATAGAGATAGTCAGACACGTACCTGTTTCTGAGGCGGTGTTTAACAGTCAGAGACTGCAGTGTTTAACGGAGATTTACCGGTCTGTAGCAGGATATTGGTACAGACGGTGAATGTATTTGTTTCTGAGGCAATGTTTAACAGCCAGAGACAGCAGTGTTTAACAGAGATTTACCGGTCTGTGGCAGGATGTTGGTACAGTTGGAGATTTACCTGTTTCGGGGGCGATGTTTAGCAGTCGGACACAGCAGTGTTTAACAAAGATTTACCGGTCTGTGGCAGGATGTAAATACAGTTAGAAATGTACCTGCTTCTGAGGCGCTGTTTTACAGTCAGAGGCAGCAGTGTTTAACAGAGATTTACCAGTCTGTGGCCGGATATTGGTACAGCCGGAGATGTACCTGTTTCTGAGTCGGTGTTTAACAGTCAAAGACAGCAGTGTTTAACAGATATTTACCGGTCTGTGGCAGGATATTGGTACAGTCGGAGATGTACATGTTTCTAAGGCGGTGTTTAACAGCCAGAGACAGCAGTGTTTAACAGAGATTTACTGGTCTGTGGTAGGATATTGGTACAGTCGGAGATGTACCTGTTTCGGAGGCGATGTGTAGTAGTCGGAGACAGCAGTGTTTAACAAAGATTTACATGTCTGTGGCAGGATGTAAATACAGTCAGAAGTGTACCTGTTTCTGAGGCTGTGTTTAACAGTCAGAGGCAGCAGTGTTTAACAGAGATTTACTAGTCTGTCGCAGGATGTTGGTACGGTTGGAGATGTACATGTTTCTGTGGCGGTGTTTAACAGCCAGATACAGCGGTGTTTAACAGAGATTTACTAGTCTGTGGCAGGATATTGGTACAGTCGGAGATGTACCTGTTTCTGAGGTGGTGTTTAACAGTCAGAGACAGCAGTGTTTATAAGCGATTTACCAGTCTGTGGCAGGATATAGATACAATCAGCGATATACCTGTTTCTGATACGGTGTTTAACAGTCAGAGACAGCAGTGCTTAACAGTGATTTACTGGTCTGTGGCAGGATACAGAGATAGTCAGAGACGTACCTGTTTCTGAGGCGGTGTTTAACAGTCAGAGACAGCAGTGTTTAACGGAGATTTACCAGTCTGTAGCAGGATATTGGTACAGTCGGTGAAGGTATTTGTTTCTGAGGCAATGTTTAACAGCCAGAGACAGAAGTGTTTAACAGAGATTTACCAGTCTGTGGCAGGACATTGGTACAGTCAGAGATGCACCTGTTTCTGACGCGGTGTTTAACAGTCAGAGGCAGCAGTGTTAACAGAGATTTGCCCGTTTGTGGCAGCAGGAGATTGGTACAGCAAGAGACGTAGCTGTTTCTGAGGCAGTGTTTAACAGTCAGATACAGCAGTGTTTAACAGAGATTTACCGGTCTGTGGCAGGATGTCGGTACAGTTGGAGATTTACCTGTTTCGGGGGCGATGTTTAGCAGTCGGACACAGCAGTGTTTAACAAAGATTTACCGGTCTGTGGCAGGATGTAAATACCGTTAGAAATGTACCTGTTTCTGAGGCGCTGTTTTACAGTCAGAGACAGCAGTGTTTAACAGAGATTTACCGGTCTGTGGCAGGATATTGTTACAGTCGGAGATGTACATGTTTCTGAGGCATTGTTTAACAGCCAGAGACAGCAGTGTTTAACAGAGATTTACTGGTCTGTGGCAGGATATTGGTACAGTTGGAGATGTACCTGTTTCTGAGGCGGTGTTTATCAGTCAGACAAAGCAGTGTTTAACAGAGATTTACCGGTCCGTGGCAGGATGTAGATACATTCGAAGATGTACCTGTTTCTGAGTCAGTGTTTAACAGTCAGACACAGCAGTGTTTAACAGAGATTTACTGGGTGTGGCAGGATATTGATACAGTCGGAGACGTACCTGTTTCTGAGGCGGTGTTTAACAGTCAGAGACAGCAGTGTTTATAAGCGATTTACCAGTCTGTGGCAGGATATAGATACAATCAGCGATATACCTGATTCTGATACGGTGTTTAACAGTCAGAGACAGCAGTGCTTAACAGAGATTTACTGGTCTGTGGCAGGATTCAGAGATAGTCAGAGACGTACCTGTTTATGAGGCGGTGTTTAACAGTCAGAGACAGCAGTGTTTAACGGAGATTTACCAGTCTGTAGCAGGATATTGGTACAGCAAGAGACGTAGCTTTTTCTGAGGCAGTGTTTATCAGTCAGATACAGCAGTGTTTAACAGAGATTTACCGGTCCATGGCAGGACATTGGTACAGTCAGAGATGCACCTGTTTCTGACGCCGTGTTTAACTGTCAGATGCAGCAGTGTTAACAGAGATTTGCCCGTTTGTGGCAGGAGATTGGTACAGCAAGAGACGTAGCTGTTTCTGAGGCAGTGTTTAACAGTCAGAGACAGCAGCTTTTAACAGAGATTTACCGGGTGTGGCAGGATATTTATACAGTCGGAGACGTACCTGTTTCTGAGGCGGTGTTTAACAGTCAGAGAGAGCAGTGTGTAACGGAGATTTACCGGTCTGTAGCAGGATATTGGTACAGTCGGTGAATGTATTTGTTTCTGAGGCAATGTTTAACAGCCAGAGACAGAAGTGTTTAACAGAGATTTACCGGTCTGTGGCAGGATATTGGTACAGTCAGAGATGCAGCTGTTTCTGACGCCGTGTTTAACAGTCAGAGGCAGCAGTGCTTAACAGAGATTTGCCCGTTTGTGGCAGGAGATTGGTACAGCAAGAGACGTAGCTTTTTCTGAGGCAGTGTTTATCAGTCAGATACAGCAGTGTTTAACAGAGATTTACCGGTCTGTGGCAGGATGTTGGTACAGTCGGAGATGTACCTGTTTCGGAGGCGATGTTTAGCAGTCGGAGACAGCAGCGTTTAACAAAGATTTACCGGTCTGTGGCAGGATGTAAATACAGTTAGAAATGTACCTGTTTCTGAGGCGCTGTTTTACAGTCAGAGACAGCAGTGTTTAACAGAGATTTACCAGTCTGTGGCAGGATATTGTTACAGTCGGAGATGAACATGTTACTGAGGCAGTGTTTAACAGCCAGACAGAGCAGTGTTTAACAGAGATTTACCAGTCCGTGGCAGGATGTAGATACATTCGAAGATGTACCTGTTTCTGAGTCAGTGTTTAACAGTCAGAGACAGCAGTGTTTAACAGAGATTTACCGGGTGTGGCAGGATATTGGTACAGTCGGAGACGTACCTGTTTCTGAGGCGGTGTTTAACAGTCAGAAACAGAAGTGTTTAACGGAGATTTAATGGTCTGTAGCAGGATATTGGTACAGACGGTGATACCTGTTTCAGAGGCGATGTTTAGCAGTCGGAGACAGCAGTGTTTAACAAAGATTTACCAGTCTGTGGCAGGATGTAAATGCAGTCAGTAATGTACCTGTTTCTGAGACGGTATTTAACAGCCAGAGACAGCAGTGTTTAACGGAGATTTACTGGTCTGTGACAGGATGTTGGTACAGTCGGAGATGTACCTGTTTCCGAGGCTGTGTTTAACAGTCAGATACAGCAGTGTTAAACAGACATTTACCGGTCTGTGGCAGGATATTGGTACAGTCGGAGATGTACCTGTTTCTGAGCCGGTGTTTAACAGTCAGAGACAGCAGTGTTTAACAGATATTTACCAGTCTGTGGCAGGATATTGGTACAGTCAGCGATATCCCTGTTTCTGAGACGGTGTTTAACAGTCAGAGACAGCAGTGAATAACTGTGATTTACAGGTCTGTGGCAGGATATAGAGACAGTCAGAGACGTACCTGTTTCTGAGGCGGTGTTTAACAGAGATATACCGGTCTGTGGCAGGGTATTGGTACAGTCGGAGATGTACCTGTTTCTGAGACTATGTTTAGCAGTCGGAGACAGCAGTGTTTAACAAAGATTTATCGGTCTGTGGCACGATGTAAATACAGTCAGATGTGTACCTGTTTCTGAGGCGGTGTTTAACAGTCAGAGACAGCAGTGTTTAACAGAGATTTGCCCATTTGTGGCAGGATATTGGTACAGTAAGAGACGTAGCTGTTTCTGAGGCGGTGTTTAACAGTCAGATACAGCAGTGTTTAACAGAGATTTACCGGTCTGTGGCAGGATGTTGGTGCAGTCGGAGATGTACCTGGTTCTGAGGAGGTGTTTAACAGTCAGAGACAGCAGTGTTTAACAGAGATTTACCCGTCTGTGGCACGATATTGGTACAGTCAGAGATGTACATGTTTCTGAGGCAGTGTTTAACAGCCAGAGACAGCAGTGTTTAACAGAGATTTACTGGTCTGTGGCAGGATTTTGGTACAGTTGGAGATGTACCTGTTTCTGAGGCGGTGTTTATCAGTCAGACAAAGCAGTGTTTAACAGAGATTTACCGGTCCGTGGCAGGATGTAGATGCATTCGAAGATGTACCTGTTTCTGAGTCAGTGTTTAACAGTCAGAGACAGCAGTGTTTAACAGAGATTTACTGGGTGTGGCAGGATATTGATACAGTCGGAGACGTACCTGTTTCTGAGGCGGTGTTTAACAGTCAGAGACAGCAGTGTTTAACGGAGATTTACCAGTCTGTAGCAGGATATTGGTACAGCAAGAGACGTAGCTTTTTCTGAGGCAGTGTTTATCAGTCAGATACAGCAGTGTTTAACAGAGATTTACCGGTCCGTGGCAGGACATTGGTACAGTCAGAGATGCACCTGTTTCTGACGCCGTGTTTAACAGTCAGATGCAGCAGTGTTAACACAGATTTGCCCGTTTGTGGCAGGAGATTGGTACAGCAAGAGAAGACGTAGCTGTTTCTGAGGCAGTGTTTAACATTCAGATACATCAGTGTTTAACAGATATTTACCGGTCTGTGGCAGGATGTTGGTACAGTTGGAGATTTACCTGTTTCGGGGGCGATGTTTAGCAGTCGGACACAGCAGTGTTTAACAAAGATTTACCGGTCTGTGGCAGGATGTAAATACAGTTAGAAATGTACCTGTTTCTGAGGCGCTGTTTTACAGTCAGAGACAGCAGTGTTTAACAGAGATTTACCGGTCTGTGGCAGGATATTTAGTTACAGTCGGAGATGTACATGTTACTGAGGCAGTGTTTAACAGCCAGAGACAGCAGTGTTTAACAGAGATTTACTGGTCTGTGGCATGATATTGGTACAGTTGGAGATGTACCTGTTTCTGAGGCGGTGTTTATCAGTCAGACAAAGCAGTGTTTAACAGAGATTTACCGGTCCGTGGCAGGATGTAGATACATTCGAAGATGTACCTGTTTCTGAGTCAGTGTTTAACAGTCAGAGACACCAGTGTTTAACAGAGATTTACCGGGTGTGGCAGGATATTGATACAGTCGGAGACGTACCTGTTTCTGAGGCGGTGTTTAACAATCAGAGAGAGCAGTGTGTAACGGAGATTTACCCGTCTGTAGCAGGATATTGGTACAGTCGGTGAATGTATTTGTTTCTGAGGCAATGTTTAACAGCCAGAGACAGAAGTGTTTAACAGAGATTTACCGGTCTGTGGCAGGATATTGGTACAGTCAGAGATGCAGCTGTTTCTGACGCCGTGTTTAACAGTCAGAGGCAGCAGTGTTTAACAGAGATTTGCCCGTTTGTGGCAGGAGATTGGTACAGCAAGGGACGTAGCTTTTTCCGAGGCAGTGTTTATCAGTCAGATACAGCAGTGTTTAACAGAGATTTACCGGTCTGTGGCAGGATGTTGGTACAGTCGGAGATGTACCTGTTTCGGAGGCGATGTTTAGCAGTCGGAGACAGCAGTGTTTAACAGAGATTTACCAGTCTGTGGCAGGATATTGTTACAGTCGGAGATGAACATGTTACTGAGGCAGTGTTTAACAGCCAGACAAAGCAGTGTTTAACAGAGATTTACCGGTCCGTGGCAGGATGTAGATACATTCGAAGATGTACCTGTTTCTGAGTCAGTGTTTAACAGTCAGAGACAGCAGTGTTTAACAGAGATTTACCGGGTGTGGCAGGATATTGGTACAGTCGGAGACGTACCTGTTTCTGAGGCGGTGTTTAACAGTCAGAAACAGAAGAGTTTAACGGAGATTTAACGGTCTGTAGCAGGATATTGGTACAGACGGTGATGTACCTGTTTCAGAGGCGATGTTTAGCAGTCAGAGACAGCAGTGTTTAACAAAGATTTACCGGTCTGTGGCCGGATGTAAATACAGTCAGAAGTGTACCTGTTTCTGAGGCGGTGTTTAACAGTCAGAGACAGCAGTGTTTAAAAGAGATTTACCGGTCTGTGGCAGGATATTGGTACAGTCGGAGATCTACCTGTTTCGGAGGCGATGTTTAGCAGTCGGAGACAGCAGTATTTAACAAAGATTTACCGGTCTGTGGCAGGATGTAAATACAGTCGGAGATGTACCTGTTTCGGAGGCGATGTTTAGCAGTCGGAGACAGCAGTGTTTAACAAAGATTTAGCGGTCTGTGGCAGGATGTAAATGCAGTCAGTAATGTACCTGTTTCTGAGATGGTGTTTAACAGCCAGAGACAGCAGTGTTTAACGGAGATTTACTGGTCTGTGACAGGATGTTGGTACAGTTGGAGATGTACCTGTTTCCGAGGCTGTGTTTAACAGTCAGATACAGCAGTGTTAAACAGACATTTACCAGTCTGTGGCAGGATATTGGTACAGTCGGAGATGTACCTGTTTCTGAGACGGTGTTTAACAGTCAGAGACAGCAGTGAATAACAGTGATTTACAGGTCTGTGGCAGTATATAGAGACAGTCAGAGACGTACCTGTTTCTGAGGCGGTGTTTAACAGAGATATACTGGTCTGTGGCAGGATATTGGTACAGTCGGAGATGTACCTGTTTCTGAGACTATGTTTAGCAGTCGGAGACAGCAGTGTTTAACAAAGATTTATCGGTCTGTGGCACGATGTAAATACAGTCAGATGTGTACCTGTTTCTTAGGCGGTGTTTAACAGTCAGATACAGCAGTGTTTAACAGAGATTTACCGGTCTGTGGCAGGATGTTGCTGCAGTCGGAGATGTACCTGGTTCTGAGGAGGTGTTTAACAGTCAGAGACAGCAGTGTTTAACAGAGATTTACCCGTCTGTGGCACGATATTGGTACAGTCAGAGATTTACATGTTTCTGACACAGTGTTTAACAGTCGGAGACAGCAGTGTTTAACAGAGATTGACCACATCTGGAGGAGGGATCACAGTCGGTGACCTCAGGTGATATCACCAAGGACCCGCCCAAAAACTGCTTGTGAGCCACTCGCCAGTCTGTGAGTGAAGCAGTGTTCTGAATGATCAGTTGTTCCTGTTCTATCTCTCTCTTCCCCCACGTTGTCCATCGCCATGGCAACGATTACTGCGAACTGAACTGGACTGAACTTTGAGTCATTTTGAAATTTGGTCATTTACCCCTTGACAACGATAGAGCTTGATTGATTCTGTTATCTTAATTCTGTGCACATGTGTGTTTATCATCGCTGAACTGTTGCATTTATTATCCTTTCGATTACTGTGTTGCTTGTTTCTTTAATAAAACTTTCTTTGTTCTAGTACTCCAGACTCCAACTGAGTGATCCATTTCTGCTGGTTTGG
Source organism: Mobula hypostoma (assembly GCF_963921235.1). Classification (NCBI taxonomy): domain Eukaryota; kingdom Metazoa; phylum Chordata; class Chondrichthyes; order Myliobatiformes; family Myliobatidae; genus Mobula; species Mobula hypostoma. Next base: position 6,629,880 of record NC_086122.1, on the reverse strand, counting down.
CAACCCAGTTACGGGGTACGTAACATAAGTGGGGTTCTCGTCCGCGATTTTGAACGCTAAATTTGGGACGGAGTAAATTGATTGGGTTAAAATTCCCGAAAGAAAGAAAAGACAAACAGGAGAAATGGAGGCTGAGGAATTTATATAGGCGCCGACCTTGGAGGCATTAGAGGATGCCAGGAAATCGGAATTGATAGCTGTGGCCAAACGGTTGAATCTTGCTAAGGTGAAGTCGACAATGAGGAGAGAGGAGATACACAGAGCTATTGTAGAGCACTATGTATCTAAAGGTGTTTTTCCCCAAGGTGAGCTGGGGGTGGTGTCTATTGAAAAACCTGCTGGAGACGCGGTACAGGTGCAGCTTGAAAAACTGAGACTCGAGCACGAGTTCCGGGTACGGCAGTTAGAACAGGAAGAGAAGGAGAGAGAGTTAGAAAGGCAAGAGAGAGAAAGACACTTAGAGAAAGAAGAGAAAAAGAGGGACAGACAGTTAGAGAGAGAGGAGAAAGAGAGGCAATGGGAGCGAGAAGAGAGAGGGAAACAGAGGGAAAGGGAATTTGAGCTGGACAAGTTAAGGATAAGGGCCGAGCAGGGGCTCGTGCCGAACCAAGGTGGAGGGTTCCGGGCGACCCAGGAGGTTAGGCTGGTTCCCCCATTTGACGATACCGACGTGGATCGGTACTTCCTCCACTTCGAAAAAGTGGCTATAAGTCAGGACTGGCCGAGGGATAAGTGGGTTGTTTTACTTCAGAGCGTACTGAAAGGGAAGGCCCAAGAAGCTTACTCAGCGTTGTCCGCGGAAGATGCCCAGAGGTATGAGGTGGTGAAAGAGGCCATCCTCAGGATTTATGAGTTGGTCCCAGAGGCATACCGGCAGAGGTTCCGGAATGCGAGGAAGCAGTGGGACCGCACGTATTTGGAGTTTGCCCGTGAGATGCAGACATATTGTGAGCGTTGGTGCGCCTCGAAGGGGGTAGAGGGGGATTATGACAGACTGCTACAACTGATCCTGATTGAGCAGTTTAAAGGTTGTGTCCCTGAGGGTATGAGACCCTACCTCGATGAGAAAGAGGCAGCCACGTTAGCCGCAACTGCTAAGTTATGCGTTGACGCATAAAATGAAGTTTGCCCCGAGTAAAGGCTACCAGAACGGTAGTCAGGATGGAGGGGAGAGTCCGCCGGAAAAGTCAGAAAGTAAGCCGGGGACTAGTGAAAAGGATAAGGTAGACCAGGAGCAGTCTGCTAGGAAGTCTCCTGGGGTCGTCTGTTATAATTGTGGGAAAGCCGGACACTTTGCGTCCAGGTGCTTTGCCCCAAGGAAGGAGACGGGGAAAGGAAAAGCGGAAATTTTGAATGGCTGTATCGAGCTGTTAAGCGAACCGCTAGGGAAGGGCAGGTCTGAAAAAGTCCAGGAAGGGCGCGAGAGGTTTATCTCGGCCGGACTGGTGTCAGTGAAGGAGAGGTTAAAACCAGTTCCAGTGCGGATTTGGAGAGACACGGGAGCATGTCAGTCACTAATACTGAAGAGTGTATTAGAGTTTAGCTCAGAGACCCAGACTGGGGAGGTAGAGGTCAAAGGTGTTGGGGAAGGGACAGAGTCAGTCCCTTTGCACCAGATACACTTACAGAGCAACCTGGTCTCTGGACTAGTCATGATCGGGGTGAGGTCCAAATTACCGATGAAAGATGTGGAAGTCTTGCTTGGTAATGACATCGCCGGAGGAATCGTGTTCCCAGTCGTGAGATTGACAGGTCAGCCTGCCAGCATTGAGGCCCCATCCATGGACTCACAGGTTCATCACGAGCCCACAATAGTGAATTTAGCTGAAACATTTCTGCCAACCTTGTACAAGAAGGGGGTAGAAAATGGAAAGAAAGAGGGTAGTGAGACAAGTGCTAGTGAGGGAGCTGGGACGGACGTAGCAGTAGCCGGGAAAGAATTTGTGCAGACGCAGGAGCGAGACGAGGGGCTGATGGTTTTTGCAGAGACAGCTCTCTCTGACACAGCTTTAACAAGGGAACTAGTAGGCTATTGTGCGGATGAGGGAGTGCTAAGGAAGAAAGGGAAATCAAGGACAGTATCCGCAGATGAGGAGTGGGGGGTGGTGCAAAAGAGTTATGAGGATGAGGTTTTTAACATGGCCCACGAGGTACCCCCCGGTGGACATTTTGCGGTGCTGGAGGAAACAGTTGGTGGAATCATGAAAGAGATTTACTGGCTGCCCAGGGGGAAGAATGTTATTGATCATGACCGACGCGAACTGAGACGGTCACCGCTTTTGATATGCTAACAAACCTAGTCGGTGTTAGCGTGGAAATCAATGAAGCTAGGGGCCCCCTGATAAGAGAAAAAAACCATTTTGAACAGATTAGTATGGGATCGATCAGATGGGAGAAGGCTATTGTTTTGGCCAGGTCTACTGATAAGGTCTCTCCCTTAATCCCCGAACAAAGCGAATCTTTAGCAGAAGTAATTAAACGACTCGCGCCCGTGGGTTTGATTGTCCCGAGGAAATGCAAAGAACTGGGACGTTGGGTGATGTCTGTTACAATAGGGCGGCCTAGTAAAGAACACTCATATATATTGAGTAATTCAGTGACTAAAGGGCTGATAAACACAGAGGTGTGTATTGGCAATTTAATACGGCTGTCTGAAGCCAGTTTGATAGTGAACCTTGAAAAAAATGAATTCGGCCACACGAGGGTCACTTACCTGGGAACTGTGGTGACACAGGGGCAAATGGCAGTGATGCAAGCTACAGTGCAGGCTATCGCTGACCTCCCAACCCCGACAGACAAGAGGGCCCTCAGAAGGCTCTTGGAGATGGTGGGGTACTGCAGGAAGTTTTGCAATAACTCTGCGGTCAATACCCGTCCCCCTCCTACTAAGCCCTTGCGAGAGAAAACTGAGTCGGAATGGGACGACCCTTGTTATTGTAGTCCGGGACAAAGCCAAATGAGAGGTCACATTGATCGCAATTCATCAGTTCATCAGTCACCTTAAAATTATACCCTGTCATTAGCCATTTCTGACATGGGCAAAAAGTCTCTGGCTGTCCACTCTATTTATGACTCTTATCATCCTATACACCTCTACCAAATCATCTCTCATCCTCCCCCACTCTCAATAGAAATTGTATCATTTTTTAAAGCATGCATTTCTAAATGACAATAAACGAGGACTGAGTGTCCTCATAATCTAATCTAAAAGCCCTAGCTCACGCCACCTTTCTTCATAAGACATGGTCTCTAATCCAGGCAGCATCCTAGTAAATCTCCTCTGCACCCTCTCTAAAAGTTCTACCTTCTTCCCATAATAAGGTGACCAGAACTGAACACAATACTCCTTACACGTCAAAGATCACAATTGCTGCTTTGAGCCTTTGCTATTTAAGCAGGCTTCTCGGCCTCTCAGCTAATTCCCAAAAGTTTACAGTCCTTCCCCTCAAGAGATACTTTCGGAGCAGCAGTACAAAAGTAGAATGATTGAGTTCTTGTGTATTAATGAAAGAATAATTCTTGGGCCTAAAGGTTTGCCCAAATATCTTGTGATGCAGACAGTATTCCTTTGAAATATCCATCTCCAGATTCTGCAGAAATGCTAACCAGCTGAGTGAGTGAGTGAGTGTGTGTGTGTGTGTGTGTGTGTGTGTGTATTATATAAATATATATTATAAAATTCAGCCACAGACCAAACTTGACAAATTAAAGACTGCATACCTCTATAATAATGGTGTTTTCTTACTTTCAAATGGTGTCTTTGCTTACTGATGGGAAACAAACATTTACCTCAACCTCAGTTCTGGCTAGCTTTAAACCCATTCTCTACTTTACTTGATCGGACAAAAATTGGGTATCAGATCAGAGACACCAAAATTAATTATACCTTGACACGCCTTCTACACATGGATGATTTGAAATTATACACTCCTTCATCAGCAATTAATTCAAATGGTGGAACTATTTTCAAAAGATGTAAGTATGAACTTTGGACTGGATATATGCAGAACATTAAACATACAGAAAGGTGCAATAGAGCTAATAGAATACAAAACAGAGCAGCAGGATACAACACAACTGATGGATAAATATGAAACATGTCAGTATCTGGGATATCAACAAGCAAACAAATAGATCATAAATTCTTTTGACAGAATTTACTTCAGGATTAAGAAAATCTGCCAAACTGACCTCAACAGTAAAAGTATAACAAAGGCAATAAACACTTTTGCTATACCCATATCAACGTATTCTTTTGGCATAATATCTTGGTTCTTAGAACTCATCTGGTATATTTACAAAGGAAAAATCAGCACTGAAATCACAAATTTCAGAGAACACTACACTTAAATGTGCTTAGATGAACACTACCGAGAACAGAAGGGGGGAAGAGGAATAATGGACATCAAAAATCTACACAACAGTCAGATACAAATTCTAAGGAAAGGTTTTCATCAACGAAAACAGGATTCAGCACTCCACCTGAGCGTATGCAATTCTGATGAGACGTACACACCACTAAACGTAAATGAGAGCACAACCCAGAAAAATCACTATTGAAGAAAAAGTTAACCGATGGAAGAGCATAGCCCTCCATGGAAGACATCCTCACAATTTGAACAGACTAGATGTCAATAAAGAAGCGTTGAACGCCTGGCTCAGAGTTGGAGACTTCTTCCCAGAAACGGAAGGGTTCCTTGTGGCAGTATAGGACCAGGTAGTTAACACAAAAAATAGTCAAAATATATAATAAAAGTCCAACAAATTCAAGATGATAAATGTAGAAAATGCCAAGAGAAGCTAGAAACAATCCAACATATTAGAGGATTCTGCAGCAGTTTAACTCAATCTGATTACAATCGAGTGGCAAACATTATTCACCAAAATCTTGCTTTGAAATACAAACTCAAAAGAAACTATACTCTACTAAAAATACAGGGTCGATCCAATTTTAGAGTCAGAACTCCACAAATTATTTTACGACCAATCCATCATTACAGATAGGACACTCTGTAATAACCACCTGGATATAATACAGCATAAACAACTTACTTAATATATACAGCCATTTCAAAGACACATAACCTACTAAAATCAATAAGTGAAAAACACCAGAAATATGATGAGTTAAAAGAGGAAATTGAAAAACTCTGGATCATGAACAGGGTATATATTGTCCCGATAGTAATATCTACAACTGGTATCATCTCAAAGATATTACACAATAACGTTAAACAATTAGGGCTACACAGTAATATCTCTGTAAATCTTCAGAAAGCCACAATACTAAACACCACTGGAATAGTCTGAAAGTTCCTAGCAGTTGAGAAATGAGTGTGCTTGGCTATGTCTGAACCTCAGATTTTACCAGCTTGAACTGAGAACAAATATATAAAACACAATAAATATAAATACATAAGTTAGCTTATATACATAGATTATGTACATAACACACATATAACACTCAATAATTTTGGAAAGTTAAATCTACTAATGAATTATTCATAGGTAAGCAAAGTACATAAATTAAATATTGTAAGGTACACAATCAATTATTCGGTGACACTTCGAATGCGATGTGGCAGGGAGTTCAGAAGCCTAATCAGCTGAGGAAAGAGACTGTTTCCCATCCTGACCATTCTTGTCTTTTTGCATCAGAATCTCATGCCTGATGGTAGAAAATGAAAGAGGATGCTGGATGGATCGGTGGGATCCTTGACAATACCAAGGGCCCTGGATACGCAGTGATCCTGTTGAATTTTCCCAATGGATGTTAGGGAGACTCCTACCATTCTCTCGGCCGTTCTCACAGTCCTTTGTTGGTATTTCTGGTCTGATGCTCTGCTGCTCCCAAACCAGGTGGGGGAGATGCAACTTGTCGGGATATGTTCTCAATGGTGCTCCTGTAAAATTCAGTTATGATGGAGGGGCAAGGGACTCCTCGCGTGCCTCACTTTCCTCAGGAAGTGGAGGCGCTGCTGTGCCTTCTTATTCAGGGAAGTGATATTGAGGAACCTGGTGAGCGTATCCTTAATGGAACTCCCAGGAACTTGGTGCACTTAACTCTCTCTGTGGAGGAGCCATGTATGCACGGAGTGGGGATGGTTTATCTGCACCTTCCAAAAGTCCACAATCATTCCCTTGGTCCTCTCCACATTCAGACTTAGGTTGTTGTTTTCACACCAGTCCACCAGAAGAGTACATGTCCTGGATGGTGAGGTTCCTTAGTGATGGATACCACCTCCTTAATTCGCCACCTCTTGAAGATGTTCTTTGGTTCTGCCTGTGCTGAATCTACAGCCCTCTGCAGCCCCTTTTTATCCTGTATATTGGCAATGATGCAACTGGACAGCATGCTGTCCACGGTACATCTGTAGAAGCTTGTAAGAGTCTGTAGTGACACACGGCATCTCTACAAACTCTGAACAAGGTACTGGAATTGGAATTAGAATTGGTTTGTTATTGTCACGTACAGTGAAAAACTTGTCTTGCATACTGTTCGTTCAGATCAGACCATTACACCGTGCATTGAGGAAGAACAAGGTAAAACGCTAACAGAGTGCAGAATGAAGTGTTACAGCAAATAAAGTGCAGTGCAGTGCAGGTAAACAGTAAAGTAAACGAGACAGATTGTGAGGTCAAGAGCTGCTGCAGTTCCACACGGTAGGCTTATTCAGAAAGTTAGAAGGCATGGGATTCAGGGAAGTTTGGCCAGGTGGATTCAGAATTGGCTTGCCTGCAGAAGGCAGAGGGTCATGGTAGAGGGAGTACATTCAGATTGGAGGATTGTGACTAGTGGTGTCCCACAAGGATCTGTTCTGGGACCTCTACTTTTCATGATTTTTATTAACGACCTGGATGTTGGGATAGAAGAGTGGTTTAGAGCAAATTTGCAGACGACACAAAGGTTGGTGGTGTTGTAGATGGTGTAGAGGATTGTTGAAGATTGCAGAGAAATATTGATAGGATGCAGAAGTGGGCTGAGAAGTGGCAGATGGAGTTCAACCCAGAGAAATGTGAGGTGGTACACTTTGGAAAGACAAACTCCAAGGCAGAGTACAAAGTAGATGGCAGGATACTTGGTAGTGTGGAGGAGCAGAGGAACCTGGGGGTACATGTCCACAGATCCCTGAAAGTTGCCTCACAGGTGGATAGGGTAGTTAAGAAAGCTTGTGGGGTGTTAGCTTTCATAAGTCGAGGGATAGAGTTTAAGAGTCGCAAAGTAATGATGCAGCTCTATAAAACTCTGGTTAGGCCACACTTGGAGTACTGTGTCCAGTTCTGGTCGCCTCACTATAGGAAGGATGTGGAAGCATTGGAAAGGGTACAGAGGAGATTTACCAGGATGCTGCCTGGTTTAGAGAGTATGCATTATGATCAGAGATTAAGGGAGCTAGGGCTTTACTCTTTGGAGAGAAGGAGGATGAGAGGAGACATGATAGAGGTGTACAAGATAATGAGAGGAAAAGAGGCAGAGTGGATAGCCAGCGCCTCTTCCCCAGGGCACCTCTGCTCAATACAAGAGGACATGGCTTTAAGGTAAGGGGTGGGAAGTTCAAGGGGGATATTAGAGGAAGGTTTTTTACTCAGAGAGTGGTTCGTGCGTGGAATACTCTGCCTGAGTCGGTGGTGGAGGCAGATACACTCGTGAAGTTTAAGAGACTACTAGACAGGTATATGGAGGAATTTAAGGTAGGGGGTTATATGGGAGGCAGGGTTTTAGGGTCGGCACAACTTCGTGGGCCGAAGAGCCTGTACTGTGCTGTACTATTCTATGTTCTATGTTCTATGTTCTTTGTGATGACATCAATATGGTGGGCCCAAGATAGAGTCTCTGAGATGGTTTACTGTGCTGGCAGTTTGAAACAATACGGAAGGCTAAGAACACTCACAATGCGCTGGAGGAACTCAGCAGGTCAGTCAGGTCAGATTTAGTTGTCTCATATACACCGAAGTATAGAGTGGAATGTGTCACTTGTGTTGAGGATGTGCTGGGGACAGCCTCAAGTGTTGCCACACATTCTGGCACCAACGTAGCGTGCCCACAATGTTCAGCAGACCAACACGAGCAAGAGGGAAAACAGCAACAAGCAAACAAAACAGGACAACAGCCTCTATCCCATCCCACCCACCACTCCCACATTGCCCACATGTGCACGCAGTTAGGGCTCCAACCCCAGGACATGACCCCGGACTCTCAGACCCTGAGCCTCCGGGACACGAACCCGGACTCTCCGATTCACAGACACTGGACCTCTATCTTTGGACCACCCCAGGACTGGCTGATCGCGGGTTTGACCTTCGGGCCTTGACTTACGCATTTGTCCCCAGTGTTTTGGGCCCTAATGACTTCTTTGTGAAGCCTTGTCTATATATTTCAGACTTCTGATTCAGATTTATTTATCACATGTACAATGAAAAATACAGTATAATGTGTCGTTTGCGTTAACAACCAAGGGTGTGCTGGGGGCAGCCTGCAAGTGTCACCACACATTCCGGCACCAACATAGAATACCCACAATGCCCAGCAGAAGAACACCAAACACAACAAAATGAAAATTAACATATCGCAACAAAACAAGCCCTTTTCCAATGAATTCTGGAAACTCACCACCCTCTGGTTAAAGAAATTCCTTCTCATCTCTGTTCTAAAGGGAAGTCCTTCTACTCTGAGGCTGTGCCCGCAGGTTAGAGACTCTCCCAGTATTGGAAGCATCCTCTCCATGTCTATGTCTACTCTACCTAGACCTTTCAATATTTTGTAGGTTTCAAAGAAATCCCCCCCCCACTCTCATTTTTCTAAACTCCAGCCAGAACAGGTCCAGAGCCATCAAATGCTCTTTACACATTAATGTTTTCATTCCAGGGTTCATTCTTGTGAACCTCCTCTGGACCTGCACATACAATACCGCGCAAAAGTCTTTAGACACGCATCTATTGCTAGGGTGTCTAAGACTTTTCCACAGTTCTGTATTTGTCAACATGGAATGGAGAATGAGTTTGTAAATCTGGCGGGAGCATAGGATGTTGGGAATGGCGAGGGTGGAACGCTGCGTGGAACATGTGGCAGAGAAGGAGTGCCCGGGGTCGGGGGGTGAAGTGGGTACAGCCCTGCCCTGAGACATCAGGCAAGGTCATTTGATTACAAATAATTGGATTATTGATCATTACAGACTGACTCTCTGATGCGCTCCCTTCCCCTTTTCCCAACTATGATTCCCCGCTCCTTGCCCCCTTCCCACTCTCAGTCCACAATCAGAGACCCAGATTAGAATCAGGTTTATCATCACTTACCTATGTCATAAAATTTGTGGGTTTTTTTGCAACAGCAGTACACTGCAATCCATAAAATTACCACATTTGGAGTATTGTGAGCAGTTTTGGGACCATATCTAAGAAAGTACAATACTGTGCAGAAGTGTTAAGCACATATATATAGCTAGGGTGCCTAAGACAGTACTGTACTTTCTCAGATATGGGACCCAAAACTGCTCACAACACTCCAAAAGTGGTCTGAGCAATGACTTATAAAGTCTTAGTTGGGAGTGCCCCATCTAGAAAGATGCCAGCTCAGAGTGTGGCCTGAGGTGTATAGTAAGTGGGACCCAGGTGGAAGTGGGTTAGCTGCAGTGGTAAAAGTGGAAGTTATCGAGAATCCTCAGCAGATCAAGCAACATCTGTGGGGAATGAAGCAAATATTAACCTGATGATAGAAGAGATGCCAATATTGGAATCTGAAGCAACTAACAATCTGCTGGAAGAGCTCAGAACATCAGGCCGCCACCAGGATATGGACAGTCAATTTTTCGGATTGTGGCCCTACATCAGAACCCGGATCTTACATTCAGTCATCTAGGAAAAGAGGGTGTGGCCTCAGAAGAGAAGGGCATCCATTTAGAACAGAGGTGAGGAGGAATTTAGCCAGAGAGTAGTTAATCTGTGGAGTTCATTGCCACAGGCGGCTGTGGAGGCAAGTTATTGGCTAGATTTTATTAGGAGTTTGAGGAGATTTGGTATGTCACCAAAGACATACTTGCAAGTTTCTATAGATGTATCATGGAGAGCATTCTAACTGGCTGAATCACCAGTTAGTATGGGGCAGTATGGGGCAGTATGGGGTAGGGGGGAAACTACTGCACAGGATCAGAATAAGCTGCAGAAAGCTGTAAACTTAGTCAGCTCCATCATGGGCTCCATCCTCCTCAGCAACCAGGATATCTTCAAGGAGCAATGCTTCAAAAAGGCAGCATCCATCATTAAGGACCCCCATCACCCAGGTCATGTCTTGTTCTCATTGCTACTATCAGGGGGAAAGTACAGGAGCCTGAAGGCACACAGTCAATGATTCAGAAACAGCTTCATCTCCTCTGTCATCCAATTTATGAATGAATGTTGAAACTATGAACATTACCTCACTACTTTTTTGCACAACTTATTTAATTTGTATATATTTACTGTAATTCACTGTTTTTAATTATTATGCATTGCATTGTACCGCTGTGGCAAAATGCAACAAATTTTGTGACATATGCCAGTGATATTAAACTGATTCTGAATGTAAAGCTTGCAGTAACTGGCTTCTGCCACTGGGAGGGGTTTACCACTAAAGGAGCCCCCTAATGGCTGGATAGCAGCATTGCAGGACTGTGCATCCTGTAATGTCTTGCTTACTCTGGGCACGTTACCGACGCAGAATCTAGTTTATTATCATTGTCTTATATGACTAAATTTTGTTGTTTTGCAGCAGCAGTACAGTGCAAAGACATAAAAATTACTATAATTTCATCAACATCATCATTATGTGCCATGTCATGACCTTGGCAAATATTTCTACACAAGTGTTTTGCCATTGCCTTCTCCTGGGCAGTGTCTTTACAAGATGGGTGACTCCAACCACTATCAATACTCTTCAGAGATTGTCTGCCTGGCATCAGTGGTCACGTAACCAAGATTTATGATATGCACGCCCCGCTCATATGATCACCCACCCCCCGCTCCCATGCGACCCTGATCGGGGGTGGGGGGGGGCTACATCTTGCCCAAGGGTCACCTGCAGGCTAGCGGAGGAAAAGAGCACCTTACACTTCCTCCCGCCACCCGAAATAATGTGATGGTGTTTTTTTTTCAGAGATTAGCTTTGGTTGTCACATGTACATCAAAACACCACAGCATAGAGTTAAATGCGTCATTTGCATCAATGACTAACACAGTCTGAGGGTGTGCTGGGGCAGCCCACAAATGTCTCCATGCCTCCAACATGCCATACTACATCATCTTCAGACACTGTTCAGAAAGCTGATGGTGGAGGAAGTAAACACAAGGAAATCTGCAGATGCTGGAATTTCAAGCAACACACATAAAAGTTGCTGGTGAACACAGCAGGCCAGGCAGCATCTCTAGGAAGAGGTACAGTCGACGTTTCGGGCCGAGACCCTTCGTCAGGACTAACTGAAAGAAGAGCTAGTAAGAGATTTGAAAGTGGGAGGGGGAGGGGGAGATCCGAAATGATAGGAGAAGACAGGAGGGGGAGGGATGGAGCCAAGAGCTGGACAGGTGATTGGCAAAAGGGATGTGAGAGGATCATGGGACAGGAGGCCCAGGGAGAAGGAAAAGCAGTGGGGGGGGGGAAGCCCAGAGGATGGGCAAGGGGTATAGTCAGAGGGACAGAGGGAGAAAAAGAATGTGTGTAAATAAATAAATAACGGATGGGGTAAGTGGGGGAAGTAGCAGTTCCAGAATCATTGACAGAGTGGCTTCAGCTGGTGATGGTGGTAACAAGAAGAGGGTATTGTCCAGATGGCCAGGTCACCACTTCTTGAAGATGTCCTCAATGGTGGGAAGTGTTGTGCCCAAGATGGAATCGGCTGAGACGACAATCCTCTGCAGCCTCTTTCGATCCTATGCCTGAGAGCCTCCACACCAGGCTGTGATGCAACCAATCAAAATGTTGTCCGCCGTATTCCTGTAGAACTTTGCAAACTGGTTCACTGGGCAAGTCAAAGTCAAAGTGTGTTTATCATCAAAGTATGTATACTATATACAACCTTGAGATTTGTCTCCTTACAGGCAGCCACAAAACAAAGAAACCCAATAGAACACATTAAAAAAGACCATCAAACACCCAATGTGCAGACAAAAAAATCGTGCAAACAATAAACAACTGAAGTTCACGAAGTGAGGCCACTGCTACAAAACCGGTCATCACTGTAGCCTGTTCAAGAGATCGTTAGTTGCAGGCTACAGCCTCAGTTCAGCGCAGAGACGAATAAACCTCATGGAATAACAAGCTGAGCACCGGCTCGTCCCCTGCCACTGGTCCCGACGCCCTGATCTTTTCAATCTGGCTGGGTGCCTAAATCGGTCAAGCCTCAGGTTGTTCTTTGCTCTCGGACCCAGGCACTGCCGCTTCGATACGCTCTCGGGCCTGGGCCCCGCCACCCCGATTCAGGCCATACCTGACCTTTCCAATTCCAAATGTCCGTGATGCTAAAAGGATGGAGGTAGAGTTAAAAGCTTCGTTGGCATCAATGACCAACACAGTCTGAGGGAGTGCTAGGGACAGCCCGCGTGTCCGCTTGCTTCCAACATGCCATGCTACTCCATGTTCATACCCCGTAGCAAACCCAACACAACATAGCAAACCAACATTTATTACACCACCCTGGTAGAATTCATTGAACCCTACAATTAGAAGAAAAAGGTTGAAGAAAAGTCTGAATCAGAATCAAAATCGGTTTTAACATCTCTGGCATACAGTACTTTGTGAAATTGATTGTTTTGTGACAGCAGTACATTGCAATACATAAAAAATGTAGATTACAATAAGCTATACCAAGTCTCCCCAAGCTCCAAATGAAATATACGTTTGCTGAGAAGAAGCACAGCTGAGGGGAGACACTCCTCACCATTAAATCAAAGTTCAAAGTAAATTTATTATCAAAGTACATATATATCACCATATAACATCAAAAGATGTAAGCATTCTGCAGGTTGCTTGGGATTGGAAAATGGACGTCAGACTTGGAAAAAAAGCTTGTGTTTCCCCCAGACATTGCAGCTACAACACTCCGGCCAGACATGGTCCTGTGGTCCACAGCAGCCAAGCTGGCATATGTTGTGGAATTGACAGTACCATGGGAAGATGGTATCGAAGAAGCTTATGAGAGGAAAAAGACCAACTACTCTGAACTGGCAACTGAAGCTGCCCAAAATGGCTGGAAGACCAAGATATTCCCTGTAGAAGTGGGATGCAGGGGATTCGTTGCTACATCTACGACCAGTCTATTGAAGAAGATGGGGGTGAGGGGTCACTCCCTCCAACAAGCAATCAAGTCCTTGTCAAATGCAGCAGAAGGAAGCAGCAACTGGATTTGGATTAAAAGGAAAGACAACAACTGGGCTGCAAGATGAAGACAGGAGGGTACAGAACTGAGGGGGGTGTATCTGGGACGCCAGGTAGCACCGTTGAGCCCTTTGGAGACGACGTGGGCTTATCAACGAAACGTCAAAGAAGGAGGGTGCCCACCTGACGACCCCAATGACGTACCTACCCTCCCTCCTTGTCACCACTTCAAACCCACTGCCAACATCGAGAGTGCCGACTTACCATAGGGATTGAAACATCAAGTCCTAGTAACTCTACCGAGATTAATTTTCTATCGGACCTACTCAATAATTCCATAATAGAGTAATAACCATAACAGAATCAATGAAAGACTGCGCCAACATGGGCATTCAACCAGTGGCAAAAGATGGAAATCCTGCTGTGAAATGAGGTAAATGTCAGTGTTCGTGACTGCAATTTAATTGCACAATCCCCTCTAGTCAATGACCAGGACCTTCGGAAGGAAAGAACAGCCTAGGAAGGAGGGAAAGATATTAGTTATGCGGTTAATTAATCCCTTTGTTGGATCTCTGTTTAATTTCTGATCCTTCTGGGAGGCAAAGAATGGCGAGCAGTCTTAATTTCAAGATTTCAGTTTATTTTAGAGTACAAACAAACATACAAATGCTAAGCAAACTAAGTAAAGAGCCGGGAGGCAATGCTGATGGGAGGGTTAATGCTAAGGGGTGGAAGACAAAGGAATAAAGATGGTGCTTCTGAAAAATCTATCACTTTTATAGATAAGAAAAAGAAAATTCCTTAGTGATAAACTGGTTAATAGGCTACATAATTAAAACAGTTACATCACGTGGGTATTGTGCTAATACTTAGCCAATGAAAAATGAGAAAGGTGATAAACCAGTGTTACATGCTCATGGAGATTTGTTTTTTTTGTGAGAGTGATGTAATGGTCTTTTGGAGGTCACCTGATGTGATTTTTCCGCCGATGTGAGGTCACGTGATGACATGTGCCCCGTGACTATATAAGGGTCGGCCCAGGTGATGCAGTTAGTTTTTGAGTTTGTAGATTTCCAGGTAGAACATGCTGTGTCTCCGTTTCTGTTGTATTTGTTTTTGTGACGCAGTTTCATTTTTAAAACGGTTGTACGTTCTGTTGAAAGATTCCATATTACTTGGACTGGAAATTTGTGGCTGGAAGTGCCAATTCACTCAATTCCGACAGTTTTGAAGGGAGAGTGAAGAACTCATCGAAGTGAAGGATCGAGAGAAGTTGGTATCGTTTAGTAGTTTAATAAAGTATTGACCTTATTGAGTCTTCGTTGAAGAGAACCTGCATTAAGATAACTCTTGCAAAAGGGCAATGAGTTCATGCAAAAAGGCTCTCTCTCTCTCTAAAGGAATTTAAGGTCAGTTGACTTAAACTGTTTATTTTCGGCATCGGGAATCCTGTGGACGGAACCAGCAGTAAAGGTGCGTCGGTGAAGAAATCTTTCTCCAGAGAAGTCTCTCCCAATTGAATGTGTAAAACTGTTGGACTATCGAAGTTATCTCTTTAAGAACTATATCTGACTGTATCGCTTTAAGAACTGTTTTCACATTTAACGCTTTAAGAACCAGAGCCAAGTGGAGTTGATGAACAGCTGCGTACCTATTAAACCTCCGGTTAAAGTTTTCCTTTGTTTTTTTTTCCCTTATCGTTTATATGTGTTTAATAAATGTTTGGTTGTTTTCATAAAACCTGTCTCGATTAATATTCATTGTTGCCGGTTACGTAACACCAGCAACACACATCAAAGTTGCTGGTGAACGCAGCAGGCACAGGCAGCATCTCTAGGAAGAGGTACAGTCGACGTTTCGGGACGAGGCCCTTCATCAGGACTAACTGAAGGAAGAGCTAGTAAGAGATTTGAAAGTGGGAGGGGGAGGGAGAGATCCAAAATGATAGGAGAAGACAGGAGGGGGAGGGATGGAGCCAAGAGCTGGACAGGTGATTGGCAAAAGGGATATGAGAGGATCATGGGACAGGAGGCCCAGGGAGAAGGAAAAGGGGGAGGGGGGGGAACCCAGAGGATGGGTAAGGGGTATAGTCAGAGGGACAGAGGGAGAAAAAGAAGAGTGAGAGAAAGAATGTGTGTATATAAATAAATAACGGATGGGGTACGAGGGGGAGGTGGGGCATTAGCGGAAGTTAGAGAAGTCGATGTTCATGCCATCAGGTTGGAGGCTACCCAGACGGAATATAAGGTGTTGTTCCTCCAACCTGAGTGTGGCTTCATCTTTAAAAACTGTGATAAACCGTTAGTTTAGCAGCTATACCACTTTTTGTTAGTGAGTGTGAAAAATACTTGAGTCTGTTAAAAAGTATAATTTCTTTAAAAGGTATTATTAAAAAAAAGTGGTTTCCAACACCTTCTTACCTGCTGCTAACCTAGTTTATTTTAACATTAAATGCTTCTTCACTTTTGTTAGGGTTTTTCATAATGTAATAAGGGGCACAGAGTATAAGCCAGAGACTTTATCCCAAGGTAGAAATGGCTAATACAAGGGCGCACAATTTTAAGGTGATTGGGAGAAAGTATAGGGGGCATGTCAGAGGTTTATACAGAGAGTGGTAAGTGCATGGAATGCACTGCTGAGGTGATGGTAGAGGCAGATACATTAGGGGCATTTCTTAGTTAGGCACATGGATTAAAGGAAAATGGGGAGCTATGAGGGAGAGAAGGGTTGGATTGATCTCGGAGTAGGTTAAAATATTGACACAGCATTGTGGGCCGAAGGGCCTGTACTGTGCTGCAATGTTCTATCAATTCTTCTCTGCATCAGCTCCAGTGCCACCCCACCCTTCACACAGTATGGCAATTAGAACCGCGGAGAGACTCAAAATGCAAAATGCAAAATGTATCCCCAATACAACCTCCCTGCTGGGTTACAATGGCCTGGCCAATAACTAAAATTATCCCATTTTACTTCTTTGAGCATACAACTCTCAATCAAAGATCTCAAAAATGGCAACTTTGGAGAAAATGGGAAAACTCACCTTGGCTGTCATTGCTCTAGTAAGGAGTTTTCTTTGCGGAGAAAGGAATCCTCCCACAAATTGGGACTCCTCCTGCAGGATTCCCCAAAGGTTAATTTGCAGGAGTCGGTAGTGAGGAAGGCAAATGCAATGTTAGCATTCATTTCCAGAGGACTAGAATATAAAAGCAAGGATGTAATGTTGAGGCTTTATAAAGCACTGGTGAGGCCTCACTTGGAGTATTGTGAGCAGTTTTGGGCCCCTTATGCTAAAAAAATGTGTTGACATTAGAGGGAGCTCAAAGGAGGTTCACAAAAATGATTCTGGGATTGAAAGGCTTGTGATATGAGGAGTGTTTGATGACTCCTCATATGACGAGTGATGAGGAGGAATTTCTTTAGTCAGAGAATGGTGAACCTGTGGAATTTGTTGCCACAGATGGCTATGGAGGCCAAGTCATCGGGTATATTTGAGACAGAAGTTGATAGATTCTTAATTGGTCAGGGGATGAAGGTATAAGGGGAGGAGGCGAGAGATTGGAGTTGAGAGCGAAAATGGATCAGTCATGATGAAATGGGGGAGAAGGTTTAATGGGCCAAATGGCCTAATTATGCTCCTATGCCTCATGGTCTTATAGTCTTAAATGCTCAGTTCAATCTCTCCTGAACAAAAGTAAATATGGGAGCTCAAAAAAAAACCCAAAAAATTGCAGACGCTGGAAAGTTGAAATAAAGACAGGAAACACCTAAGGCAGGGGTACCCAACCTTCTTTGCACTGTGGACCAGTTTAATATTGACAATATTCTTGCGGACTGGTCGACCGGGTGGGGGGGTGTTCAAGTAGGGTTAAACTCACCTCAACATGTCTTCTGCAGTTAGGGTTGCCAGCTTTCTCACTCCCAAATAAGGGACAAAAGTAGCAGTCAAATCCCGGGACACTTTACCCCAGGAAAGACTACCATGACCATGAAGCCTTGCGCGGGCACCTGTGTGCGCATGCGCGTACGTGCTGATTTTTTTCCACAAACCGGTTTTGACTTAATCTTCCCAACTACACTGTACATACATTATTTCTACTTTATACAGGCTGTGTATTTATCATATCATTCCTGCTTTTACTATATGTTAGTGTTATTTTAGGTTTTATGTGTTATTTGGAATGATCTGGTAGGTTATTTTTTGGGTCTGGGAACACTCAAAAATTTTTCCCATATCAAGTAATAAATTAATGGTAATTGCTTCTGCGCTTTGCTACATTTCAGCACGAACGTTTTCATAGGAACGCTCTACCTTAGTGGGGGAAATACGGGACAAACCAATTTATCCCAATATACAGGATGTCCCGGCAAACACGGGACAGTTGGCAACTCTATGTTCAAGTTCAACAGTGTGTGACAGGGAATGAGGAAAGGTGCAGCTGACTCATATCGTTTCCTCGCGGCCCGGTAGCACATGCTTTGCAGCCCGGTACCGGTCCGCAGGCTGGTGGTTGGGGACCACCTGAAAGGGTGTGCTTATCGCCACTTTCTCCAGCGCTCACAGTGCTTGGCAGAACAACACAGAGCACAATAAGCAACACCAAGCCGCTGTCTGTAAGGAGCTTGTACATTCTCCCTGTAACTGCATGGGTTTCCTCCGGGTGCTCTGGTTTCCTCCCACAGTCAAGCAGCGTACTGGTTGGTAGGTTAATTGGTTATTGTAAATTGTCCCGTGATTAGGCCAGGGTTAAATCAGGGGTTGCTGGGTGGCACAGAAAATAAAGATTAAAAACTGAAAGAACAACGAAGCAAGGACTTTTTCTCCATACACACACACACACACACACACACACACACACACATGGAGAAGACAACTGTCTTGTAAAGGTACTGCCCAGAACAGGGAAATGGCAAACCACTTCTGTAAAAAAAAATCACAGCCATGGAAAGTCCATGATCACCCACGTCATATTGCTTATCATTTCCTTATTATCAGCAGCGATAATCAAATGTTCTTGGACATGGCACAAAATGTTGATGATGACCTCAAAATATACAGAGACATGTGTTGTTTGCAGAAACATCCAACACAACTAAGGATGTGCTGGGAGGCAGCCCACAAGTGACTCCACACATTCCAGCGCCAACACAGCAAGTCCTGAAGAAGTGTCTCAACTTGAAACATCAACTGTTTGTTTATTTCCACAGATGCTGCCTGACCTGTTGAGTTCCTCCAGCATTTTGTGTGTGTTGCTTTCCATTTCCAGCATCTGCAGAATTTCTTGTGCCAACATCGCATGCCCACCATGCTCGGCAGCAACAACAACAGCGCGGTAACAAAAGCAAAACAAGCTCTTTTTCACCGTGGCAGCTAAGCACAGGTAAGAAGCCTTCAGGGAGAACAAGGAGACAACTGACTGAATCCTCAAGAACCTCCCACCCAACGAGGTGTGGAGAGCATTTGCTTATCATCAGCAATGATAATCAAATGTTCTCGCTAGCCCTCTCCAGTCAAACATGGAGACCCAGCAAGGTGTCAATCCTTTAATTAGGCAATTTATTGACCAAGGCGAACAATTCCTTTCCTACCTCTTTAACCAGAGAAGAGAAATGTGTTTTCATCCAGGAGAAACAGCAAAGACAAGAGATTCTACTTGTATAACATGCTGAAGATACTCAGCAGGCCAGGCAGAATCTATGCAGAGCACCTGCCTGACCTGTTGAGATCCTCCGGCATTTTGAATGTGCTTGCTCAAGATTTCCAGCATCTGCAGAATTGCTTGTGTTTATGAGGTTCTACTTGCCGCTGAATGTGCCCGCCACCCCCCTCAGTGTCCTTACTGACCTCACCAGGGCAAAAAGGATGGGAGCAAAAGCTGTAGCCAATGCAGAGCTAACGACACAGATTGGAAAATGACTTGATTTTTCATGGAACCTACTGGATCTTGGAGGTCTGAAGTTGACTATTCAGCCCATCATCTCTATACTGGCTCTTTGAAAATCTTACTTCTCCTTGCTTTCTCTGCAGACCTGTAAGTTCTTCCTTCCAGGAAGAAGAAGAAGAGAGTGTGTTACTCCGGATTAGCTGCGGAATCTCTTGTGTCTTGGACACTATGTTTCCCTTTCTTTGACACAGTGATTTCTCTTTCTTCATTCCCTGCTTGGAACCTTTGGGAACCTTCTCAGACATGCTGGTGGGTTACCTTGTTGTGTCACTCAGGCTCAGTCTCAAGTTCTTGGCAATAATGACTCAATGCTGCTGTGGAAACACCAATGCCCTGGGTCGGAGAAGTCTACAGGAGGTGATGGATTCAGCCGAGTACATCGCAGACAAAGCCCTTCCCACCATTAAACATATTTACATAGAGCACTGCCACAAGAAAGCAGCATCCATCATCATAGACCCCCTCCATCCAGGCCTTGTTCTCTTCTCGCTACTACCATTGGACAGGAGGTACAGAAGCCTTAGGGCCTACACAGCCATATTCAGAAACAATTATTCAAGTTTCAAAATTGTTCAGAGTAATTCTCAGTACACAAGAGTAGAGGAGAACAAAGTAATTGTTACTCCAGATCTGATGCAGCTCAAAAAAAGCTAACGTTCAAAAGTTCAAAGTGAGTTTGTTATAGAAATACATTTATGTCATCATATACAACCCTGAGATTTATTTTCTTGGGGGTATACTCAGCAAATCCAAGAAACGTAATAGAATCAATGAAAGACCGCACCCAACAGAGTGGACAAACAACCAAAGTGCAGACAACAAAATATGAAAATATAGAAAGAAAAAATAAATAAGTAAACAATAAATATCGAAAACATGAGATGAAGAGTCCTTGAAAGTGAGTCCATTGGTTGTGGAACAGTTTGGTGATGCGGCAAGTGAAATGATCTCCTCTGGTTCAAGAGCTTGATGGTTGAGGGATAATAGCTGTCGTTGAACTGGTGGTAGAGATTTGAGGCTCTTGTACCTTCTTCCTGATGGCAGGGGTGAAAAGACAGCATTGTCTGGGTGGTGGGAGTCTTTGATGATGGATGCTGCTTCATGTAGAGGTGCTCAGCACAATAAAACCCAATAAAATAAAGAACATAATAACTAGAACTACATTACATATGTTATATAAATAGATTGTTTCAGGTTCCTGAAGCAGCACAGATAACTTCACTCACCAGAACTCTGAACTGACTCCAGAATCTACAGACTCACTTTCAAGAGATTCTGCAGAAGCTGGAAATCTAGAGTTATGCATCCAAAGTGCCGGAGGAACTCAGCAGGTCAGGCAGCACCTAACAAAAGGAATAAACAGTCAGCGTTTCGGGCTGAGATCTTTCATCAGGACTGAAGGTTCTCAATCCAAAATGTTGACTGCTTATTCATCTCCACAGATGCTGTCTGACTTGCTAGGTTCCTGCAGCACTTTGTGACTCAATTTTTCAAGGACCCTTCACAACTCATGCTCCCAGTATTATTTTTTATTTGCATTTTTTTTCTTTTTTTCCCACATAGGTTGTTTATCACTCTATGTAGTTTCTCGTAAGTTCTATAGTATTTCTTTATTTTCCTGCAAATGCCTGCAAGAAAATGAATCTCAATATAGTATTAGATAACATGATTAGATAATATAGTGTTGGGTAACATGAGCATTTGTTGATAATAAGTTCTGAACTTTGAATATTCATCCATTCCTTTACCTTGATGAGTGACAGGCTGGCCAAACTGTCTGCTTCTGTGCTGTAAACTCCATTTCTCTTAAGATCTTGTCACAACTTTAGTCATAGTTCTGGAGTGAGTACAATCTGGTGTGAGAGTGGGCCCCACTAACTAGATGAAGCAATGCCCTTTTAACAAGATTACCTCAACTGTCGGTTTTCCGTAACTCCTTCCTCCCACACCTGTATTGCTGAACTGACATTACCACCTAGGGGTCAAAGTGCTGCTGTTTCTGCACACGAAAGCAACGTCAGCTGCCGAGAAGTTGATCGCAGGGAGCAAGCATACTCCCAAAGTCCTGTCAGACAACAAAAATGTTTTTCAGTGACGACCACGACCACGACCATGGTGAGTAATCAGCAGATTGGAACTAAGAATCCTGCAGGCTTGACACATTGCCTTAGTTTTTTTTAATTTGCTGATAACCATCTGTTTCTAAATGGTGTACAACAGAGAGACTCTTTACAGACTCTGGGTACAATGGGCTTAATATTCCATTGAAGTGAAAACTAATGAACTGATTCTTGGCAGAGACTGAGTGGCTGAGTTATCTAAGGAATTACACTGAAGAAATTGATAGAAATGTATTCAGTCTGTGGACTCAATGATTCTGTTTGCTGCTTTAATTTTTCAAGAGCACTAATTCTTTCGTAGAGGTGTAAGAGGTGAATTCACTACTGAATTGGACAAGAAAGACCCTAGATCAATTTTCCGTTCCAAACAAGTGAGTTGGGCAAGTTTTAAAAAGTTGTAAGAAGTTTTATTCTTCTTTAAACTTTGAGATATAGCACGGGATAGGCTCTTCTGGCCTCTTCAGCCGTATCTTAATCAATCAATCAATCAATCAATAAATAAATAATTTTTTAAAAAGATTTAAATCAAGGGTTAAATCGGGGGTTGTTAAGGAGACATGGCTTGAAAGGCCAGAAGGGCCTATTCCACACTGTATCTCAATAAAAAAGTAAATTTAACCCCAACTTTACTTACAATGACCATTTAACCCACCAGGTATGTCTTTTGGACTGTGGGAGGAAATCAGAGCCCTCAGGGGAAACCCAGGCATTCCACGGGGAGGATGTACAGAGACTCCTTACAGAGGATGCTGGGATTGAGCTCCGAACCCTGACGGCCTGAGCTGCAATAGTGTCACACTAACAGCTGCGCTACAGGAAGGAATCTCACCCAGATACTCGCTAGTTGTTCCTGTTTCAATAGGCACAGAAATGGGTATTGGGTTAGGAATTAATTGTACCCAGATGGTACAAAACATTGTAGAGTGAGTTAAGTACTTTCTTTTGTGTATTGTAATGTGACTAAACCTGGAGGACAATATGTGCAAAGCACCGAAATAACCCAGTCTTTATTCGCTGAATGTACCAATTTCATAGTTGTCAGGTTCTAAAGGTAAGAAATTACGCAGACACAGGGTGATCAAACATCATTTTCTGGTGTCAGGTAATTCCAAGAATTTTGTATGATACCAAAGAACAAAAGTAGGTCATTAGGCTCATTTTAAGCACTCAAAACAGTGCGCAATTCATGCTGTTATATACAATACTTAAAAACCTGTTTGTATTGCATATTTGCAGTCAACTATCAGCAGATTGATCACAGGGAACAAACTTACTCCGACGTCCTGTCAGATGACAGGTATAGTCACCAGTTTCAAACTGCTAGATGGCCTCCATGAGGGTCACACTAAGTAAAAGGTGCTCAGCTAAACAGAGTTAAATTGCTAAATCAGACTTAGGAACAGCTTCTTCCCCTTCGCCATCAGATTTCCAAATGTTTCATGAACTCATGAACATTACCTCACAATTCCTCTTTTGCACTATTCATATATTTGATTTCTGTTTGTATCCTGTAGTAATTTTTTATGTCTTGCAATATACTGCTGCCACAAAACAAATGTCATGACATATGTCAGGGATAGTAAACCTGATTCTGGTCATTGTCCAAACTCATGTACATTGCCTCTAACTGTAATAAGATCTTGAAAGAATTTTATATGAATAAAAGAACATAAGCATGAGAAAGTCTGCAAATGTTGGAAATCCAAAGCAACACACACACACACACACACACACACACACAAAGTGCTGGAGGAACTCAGCAGGTCAGGCAGCATCTATGGAGATGAACAAATTGTCAATGTTTTGGGTCGAAATCCTTCTACAGGACTGGAAAGGAAGGGAGAATTAACCAGAATAAAAAGTTGGGGGGAGGGGAAGGAGGGTAGCTAGAAGGTGATAGGTGAAGTCAGGCGGGTGGGAAAGATAAAGGGTTGGAGAGGAAGGAATCTGATAGGAGGGAGAGTGGACCATAGGAGAAAGGGAAAGAGGAGGGGCATCAGGTGATAGGAAGGTGAGAAGAGGTAAGAGGCCGGAGTGGGTATTAGAAGAGGAGAGGGGGAGGGAATTTTTTTTTTAATCGGAAGGAGAAATCAATATTCATGTCTTCAGATTGAAGGCTACCCAGACAGAATATAAGATGTTGCTCCTCCACCCTGACGGTGGCCTGATCTTGGCACAGGAGAAAGGCGTGGACCGACATGTCGGAACGGGAATGGGAATCGAAATTCAGATGTTCGGCCACCAAGAAGTCCCGCTTCTGGTGGATGGAGTAGAGGTGCTTGATGAAGCAGGTCCCCCAATTTGCAGGAGAGGCTGCATCCAGCGCACCAGACACAACAGGCGGCCCCAGCAGATTCACAGATGAAGTGTTGCCTCATCTGGAACATACAACAGGATATTAGTTCAGAGTTCTGCTGTATATTTGCAGTTGTCATGTCAAATCTAAGAAAAAAAAATTTTGCAGTATAGATGAAGTCCATCTACTCATCATGTCTATCCCATTTGAGTATACTAACTGGTTGCATCACGGCCTGGCATGGGAACACCAATACCCTTGAACATAAAAGCCCAGTCCGTCACTCGTAAAGCTCTCTGCAGCATTGATCACACCTACACGGAGCACTGTTGTGGGAAAGCAGCATCTATCATCCCCACTCACACAGGACATGCTCTCTTCTCACAGCTGCCATCAGAAAGGTGGTACAGGAGCCTCAGGACCCACACCACCAGGTTCAGGAACAGTTATTACCTCTCAACCATCAGGCTCTTGAACCAGAGGGGATAACTTCACTCAGCTTCACCTGCCCCATCACTGAAATGTTCCCACAACTAATGGACTCACTTCCAAGGTCTTTTCATCTCATGTTCTTGATATTTATTGCTTATTTAGTAATTGTTATTATTATTGTTTCTTTCTCCCTTGTATTTGCACAGTTTGTTGCCTTTTGCACATTAGTGACCCATTAACCCACTAACCCATCCATCTTTGGAGGAAACTAGAGCACCCGGAGGAAATCACATGGTCACAGGGAGAATGTAGAAAACTCTTACAGACAGTGGTGGAACTGAACCCAGGTCACTTTGCTGTAGTAATGTTAAGAAAAGTTTAAATCGACTGCTCTTCGAGAAATGAATGGTAATGTGTGGTAAAATGGGAGATGAATATTCCGAAAGAAAGAAAGTAGATTAAAAGTCTGATACTCTGTTATCCAGGTGTTCAGAAGTCCCAAAGGGGTTAGGGTGGAATGTCTGTTATGGTTGACAAGTCAAGCAATGCATTTGGAGTGGAACAATTACTCTGTGAATGAAGGAAGCTAGAGAGAGGAAAAAATAGAAAGCAAATTTGTTAAAATGTGAAAGACACAATTATCTTTCCTATTGGCTACAAGCAATGTGCTAAAGGAACTCAGCAGGTTGAGAGGTCCTGATGCAGAGCTTTGACCTGAAATGTCAACTGTTCTGGTTTGGCCACATCTGGAGCATTATATACAGTTCTGGTCACCCAACTATAGGAAGGATGGTGAAGCATTGGAGAGGGTGCAGACGAGCTTTACCAGGATGCTGCCTGGTTTAGAGACTGGATAAACTTAGGTTGTTTTCTCTGGAGCATTGGAGGCTGGCGGGAGATCAGATGGAGGTTTATAAGATTATGAGAGGCATAGATAGAGTGGACAGAGGGTTTCTCAGGGTTGAAATGTCTAATACCAGAGGACGTGCATTGAAGGAGAGAGGGGCATGTTCAAAGAGGATGTGAGGGGTAAGATTTTTACTCCGAGGGTGGTGGATGCCTGGAATACTGCCTGATAGGGTGATAGAGACAAATACATTAGAGGCTTTTAAGAGATATTTAGATAGGCACATGAATATGAGGAAGATGGAGAGATATGGACATTGTGTGGGTAGGAGAGATGTGTTTGGGTGCTTTAGATTTGCTTTTTAGCTGATTTGACACAATATTGTGTGCAAAAGGGCCTGTTCCTGTATTATCCTCTATGTTCTATGTTTTAATTCAATTGCCCCTCACAGATGAGTTTCTCAAGCAGATTGTTGAACCTGGATTCCAGTATCTACAGTCTGTTGTGTCTCTAGCTTTCCCAACTGTCTCTGAATTAGCCAGCTCTGTTTTATGGCCGTCACCTGTACATTAATGCAGATTTTCTCTCTCCACAGACTGTCTGGTCTGCTGGGTATTTTTAGCCTTTTTAGTTTCTTCTAGGTTTACAGAAACTCTTCGATGTTTCGAAGTTCTAGCATGGCCTTTTTTTTCTTTGGTTTTTTTTCTCTCTCTCATTAATGGCCACATTTATCCCACTTTTCAACTTTTCCTGATACTGAAGATGTTGGAAATCTGGATCAACACACGCAATCCCACGGCTGTCTATAAGGAGTTTGTACATTCTCCCCGTGACTGTGTGGGTTTCATCCAGGTGCTCCGGTTACTTCCCAGATTCCAAGGAGAGTTAGGGTTAATAGTTAATTTGTCACAAGGGTGTAATTGGGCAGCGTGAGCTCGAGCTCATTGGGCTAGAAGGGCCTGTAACCATGCTGTATCAGTTGATCAATCAATCAATAAATAAATGCATGAGTTAAAACTATGCTGGAGGAACTCAGCAGGTCAGGCAGCACCTATGGAGGGAAAATCCCTCTGCAGATGCTGCCTGACCTGCTGAGTTCTTCCAGCATTTTGTGCTTGAACTTTTCCTGGTATTAGACTGTAAGGTGCAGAGTCTTTGCATTTGTATTTATTTTATTCCTTACATCCAAGGAAGTAAAATTCTTTCTGTTGTGTCTCTGTCGCAATGTACAAGTGATAAGGCAGGGAAATATGGGAGGACATTGCCCAAACATAAGATTGTATACACAATTGTTTTGTATAATGCATGTACAGTCAGATATGCAGTCAGATCAGTGTGTATTGATAAATGCGATGGCCTGGTGAAAGAAGTTGTCCCGGAGACTGTTGGTCCTGGCCTTAATGCTGAGGTACTATTTGCCAGATGGTAGCAGCTGAACAGTTTGTGGTTGGGGTGGCTGTAGTCCCAGATGATCCTCTGGGCCCTTTTTAATGCTGCTGCTGTAAATATCCTGAGTAGTGGGAAGTTCACATCCACAATAGAAGCACTAGGCTGTCCACACCACTCTCTGCAGCGCCCTGTGATTGAGGGTAGTACAGTTCCCGTACCGGGCAATGACACAGCCGGTCAGGATGCTCTCGATGGTGCCCCTGTAGGAAGTACAAGGATTTGGGGACTCACGCTGAACTTCTTCAGCCGTCTAAGGTGAAAGAGGCACTGTTGTGCTTTTTTCATCACACACCCAGTATGTACAGTCTTATGCAAAAACAATTCCTGTTGAACCCTATGGTATTTTAAAACCTAGCAAACTAGGTACCACAACTGTTCTTGGAGTTTTTCTTTAGGAATAATTTGTCTTCTGCACGCTGGTTGATCTTTCATTGATCCTTACTAGTCCATAGATTTACTAAGCATGCCCGCAGGAAAATAAATCTCAGGATTGTATATTGTGACATATATTTACTGATAAATAATCTTTTTGAACTTTTTACTTCTGAAACTACAAATTCCCACTTGTGCAGTTGGCGCATGCTCAGAATTAAGACCAGACTGCACACGAGTCTGGGATTCCAACGCATGCGCAGACTCTGGATCCAGCAGCAACACGCTTTCGCAAATTGCGAATCCTGTCTCCGTGTGCCCCAAGTGCTGAAGCATGCGCAGTGTGAGAGAGCGCGTGATCAGTGACGTGTCGGTGTGACTGGCTGGCAGGAAGTAAAAGTGCAGTCACCGGAAGACGGAGCAGTGGACTTACCGGGGAGTCGGGGAAAATATCTTGCAGCCACTTATCTCGGCAGAGAGTTTAACACCGGGGCTCGGAAAGATGTTGAAGAAGTTTGACAAAAAGGACGAGGAAGTCTGGTGAGTTGCGGCTCCGTCGGGAAGGTGGTCGGGATTGGTTGCTATGGCAGCACCAGGCTAAGGACCAGGGCCTGTAGATGAGAGATGAGGGTCCGGGAGATGATGTAGAGCATCTTGTTCTCCAAAAATACCCTGCCGAAGGCCAGTGAGGGTAAAATAATGATGACCGTGCGATTGTAGTTGATTTCTGTTTTTGTTGATATTCTTGGATGTCACCTTGCACCTTATTGT
Source organism: Mobula hypostoma (assembly GCF_963921235.1). Taxonomy (NCBI): domain Eukaryota; kingdom Metazoa; phylum Chordata; class Chondrichthyes; order Myliobatiformes; family Myliobatidae; genus Mobula; species Mobula hypostoma. The sequence continues at coordinate 6,602,309 of NC_086122.1, read as the reverse complement.
CTTCCTGCACTGAACTTTCTCTGTAACAGTAGCACTTTATTGTGTATTCTGTTATTGTATTACCTTGTACTAGCACGATGTACTAATGTGATTAAATATTAGCGTGCAAAATAGTTTTTTTCATTTTACCTCAGTGCATTGGAATATGTGGCTTTAATTGTCACATGTACTAAGATACAGTGAAAACCTTGTCTTGCATATTGTTCACACAGATCAAATAATTGCAACAATTTTTTGAGGTAGTACAAAGTAAAACAATAACAATGCAGAATAAAGTGCAACAGCTACAGAGAAAGTGCAGTGCAGGTAGAATAAGGTGAAAAGTTATAAGGATGTAGGTTGTGTGGTCAAGCATCTGTATTGTTGTACTGCTGTTGTTTCCACAGAGTCATCAGCTGTGGTTGGCAGCTTACTGGGAATCTTCTCAGTTGTGCTGGTGGGTTATTTTGTTGTGTCACTTGGGCTTGGCATCATATTGTCGGTGATAATGACCCAGTTCTCCCTGCAAATGCGCTACACTACACCCATAACATCCCAATGACCCTGTGATCTCTGTCTTAGAGGTCTATGTCTGAACATCCTTCAGGAGGGTGAATCCTCACAGATCACCAGGCCCCGATGGTGTAACTGGCAGGGTACTGAAAACCCGTGTGACCAGCTGGTTGGAGTGTTCAAGGATGTATTTGACCTCTGCTGTGTTCTGAGGTTCCCACTGCTTCAAAAGGCAGCAATCCTTCCAGTGCCCAAGAAGAAACATAGAAAACCTACAGCACAATACAGGCCCTTTGGCCCACAAAGTTGTGCCGAACATGTCCGTACCTTAGAAATTACTAGGCTTACCCATAGCCCTCTATTTTTCTAAGCTCCATGTACCTATCCAAAAGTCTCTTAAAAGACCCTATCTTATCCGCCTCCACCACCATTGCCAGCAGCCCATTCCACACACTCACCACTCTGAGTAAAAAAAAAAAAACACTTACCCCTGACATCTCCTCTGTACCTACTCCCCAGCACCTTAAAACTATGTCCTCTTGTGGCAACCATTTCACCCCTCGGGAAAAAGCCTCTGACTATCCACATGATCAAAGCCTCTCATCATTTTATACAACTCTATCAGGTCAACTCTCATCCTCCGTCGCTCCAAGGACAAAAGGCTGAGTTCACTCAAGCAGTTTTCATAAGGCATGCTCCCCAATTCAGGCAACATCCTTGTAAATCTCCTCTGTACCTTTTCTATGGCTTCCACATCCTTCCTGTAGTGAGGCGACCAGAACTGAGCACAGTACTCCCAAGTGGGGTCTGACCAGGGTCCTATATAGCTGTAACATTACCTCTCGGCTCCTAAATTCAATTCCACGATTGATGAAGGCCAATGCACTATATGCCGCCTTAACCACAGAGTCAACCTGCGCAGCTGCTTTAAGCATCCTATGGACTCAGACCCCAAGATCCTTCTGATCTTCCACACTGCCAAGAGTCTCACCATTAGTACTATATTCAGCCATCGTATTTGACCTACCAAAATAAACCACTTCACACTTATCTGGGTTGAACTCCCAGTTTTGCATCCTATCGATGTCCCGCTGTAACCTCTGACAGCCCTCCACACTATCCACAACACCTCCAACTTTTGTGTCATCAGCAAACTTACTAACCCATCCCTCCACTTCCTCATCCAGGTCATTTATAAAAATCATGAAGATTATGGGTCCCAGAACAGATCCCTGAGGCACACCACTGGTCACTGACCTTCATGCAGATAATGACCCGTCTACAACCACTGCCTTCTGTGGGCAAGCCAGTTCTGGATCCACAAAGCAATGTTCCCTTGGATCCCATGCCTCCCTACTTTCTCAATTAGCCTTGCATGGGGTACCTTATCAAATTCCTTTCTCAAATCTATATACACTACATCTACTGCTCTTCCTTCATCAATGTGTTTAGTCACATCCTCAAAAAATTCATTCAGGCTCGTAAGGCATGACCTGCCCTTGACAAAGCCATGCTGACGATTCCTAATCATATTATGCCTCTCCAAATGTTCATAAATCCTGCCTCTCAGGTTCTTCTCCAACAACTTAGCAACCACTGAAGTAAGACTCACTGGCCTATAATTTCCTGGGCTATCTCTACTTCCTTTCCTGAATAAAGGAACAACATCTGCAACCCTCCAATCCTCAGGAATCTCTCCTGTCCCCATTGATGATGCAAAGATCATAGCCAGAGGCTCAGCAATCTCCTCTCTGGCCTCCCACAGTAGCCTGGGGTACATCTCATCCGGTCCCAGCGACTTATCCAACTTAATGATTTCCAAAAGCTCCAGCACATCCTCTTTCTTAGTATCTACATGCTCAAGCTTTTCAGTCCACTGCAAGTCATCCCTATAATCGCCAAGATTCTTTTCCATAGTGAATACTGAAGTAAGGTATTCATTAAGTACCTCTGCTATTTCCTCTGGTTCCATACACACTTTTCCACTGTCACACTTGATAGGTCCTATTCTTTCACATCATATCCTCTTGCTCTTCACATACTTGTAGAATGCCTTGGTGTTTTCCTTAATCCTGCCCGCCAAGGCCTTCTCATGGCCCCTTCTGGCTCTCCTAATTTCCTCCTTAAACTCCTTCCTATTAGCCTTATAATCTTCTAGATCTCTAACATTACCTAGCTCTCTGAACCTTTTGTCAGCTTTACTTTTCTTCTTGACTAGATTTAATACAGCCTTTGTACACCACGGTTCCTGTACCCTACCATAACTTCCCCGTCTCGTTGGAACGTACCTATGCAGAACTCCACACAAATATCCCCTGAATATTTGCCACATTTCTTCCATACTTTTCCCTGAGAACATCTGTTCCCAATTTAAGCTTCCAGTTTCCTGCCTGATAGCCTCATAATTCTCCTTACTCCAATTAAACGCTTTTCTAACTTGTCTGTTCCTATCTCTCTCCAATGCTATTGTAAAGGAGATAGAATTATGATCACTATCTCCAAAATGCTGTCCCACTGAGAGATCTGACACCTGACCAGGTTCATTTCCCAATACCAAATCAAGTACAGCCTCTCCTTTGTAGGCTTATCTACATATTGTGTCAAGAAACCTTCCTGAACACACCAAACTCCACCCCATCTAAACCCCTCGCTCTAGGGAGATGCCAATCGATATTTGGGAAATTAAAATCTCCCATCACGACAACTCTAATTATTACACCTCTCCAGGATCTGTTTCCCTTTCTGCTCCTCTATATCTCTGTTCATCTTGATGTTCAGGCAGATCAAGACCCTGCTGCCCCCCTCACTGGATCCCCTGCAGTTTGAGTACTGTCCCAACCGCTCAACAGATGACGCCATTGCCATGACCCTCCACCTGGCCCTGCAACCCACCTGGACAAAAAAGACATGTACGTTCGAATGCTGTTCATAGACTTCAGTTCAGCATTCAACACAATCATTCCTCAGAAACTGATTGGAAAGCTGAGCCTACTGGGCCTGAACACTTCCCTCTGCCTGGCCTGCTGCGTTCACCAGCAACTTTGATGTATGTTGCTTGAATTTCCAGCATCTGCAGAATTCCTGTTGTTTGCGTTTAAATTCACTACTGCGAAGCCTCTTCCGGTGATGCCTACACCGAAGAAGTTTAGATCCTCTCTTCGACGGGAGTTCAGTGAAACCATCTCTCACTGTTCCCCATCAGTTAGTCCTGACGAAGGGTCTCGGCCTGAAACGTCGACTGCGCCTCTTCCTATAGATGCTGCCTGGCCTGCTGCGTTCACCAGCAACTTTGATGTATGTTGCTTGAATTTCCAGCATCTGCAGAATTCCTGTTGTTTGCGTCTAAATTCACTACTGCGAAGCCTCTTCCGGTGATGCCTACACCGAAGAAGTTTAGATCCTCTCTTCGACAGGAGTTCAGTGAAACCATCTCTCACTGCTCCCCATCAGTTAGTCCTGACGAAGGGTCTCGGCCTGAAACGTCGACTGCGCCTCTTCCTATAGATGCTGCCTGGCCTGCTGCGTTCACCAGCAACTTTGATGTATGTTGCTTGAATTTCCAGCATCTGCAGAATTCCTGTTGTTTGCGTTTAACTTCCCTCTGCAACTGGATCCTAGACTTCCTGACTGGGAGACCTCAGTCATTCTAGATCGGAAGCAGCATCTCCATCACACAGAGCACGGTGGCCCCCCAGGACTGTGTGCTCAGTCCACTGCTGTTCGCTCTGCTGACCCACGACTGTGCTGCAACACACAGCTCGAACCACATCATCAAGTTCGCCGATGACACGACCGTGGTGGGTCTCATCAGCAGGAACAATGAGTCAGCATACAGAGAGGAGGTGCAGCGGCTAACGGACTGGTGCAAGGCCAACAACCTGTCTCTGAATGTGAACAAAACAAAAGAGATGGTTGTTGACTTCAGGATGACACGGAATGACCACTCTCTGCTGAACATTGACGACTCCTTCATAGAGACTGTTAAGAGCACCAAATTTCTTGGTGTTTACCTGGTGGAGAATCTCACCTGGTCCCTCAACATCAGCTCCATAGCCAAGAAAGCCCAGCAGCGTCTCTACTTTCTGCGAAGGCTGAGAAAAGTCCATCTGCCACCCTCCATCCTCACCACATTCTACAGAGGTTGTATCGAGAGCATCCTGAGTAGCTGCATCACTGCCTGGTTCAGGAATTGCACCGTCTTGAATCACAAGACCCTGCAGCGGATAGTGAGGTCAGCTGAGAAGATCATTGGGGAGCGCTTGTCTTCCTGCCATTACAGACATTTACACCACACGCTGCATTGGCAAAGCAAACAGCATTATGAAGAACCCCACGTACTCATACAAACTCTTCTCTCTCCTGCCATCTGGCAAAAGGCACCAAAGCATTCGGGCTCTCACGACCAGACTATGTAACAGTTTCTTCCTCCAAGTCATCAGACTCCTCAATACCCAGAGCCTGGACTGACACCAACCTACTGCCCTCTACTGTGCCTATTGTCTTGTTTATTATTTATTGTAATGCCTGCACTGTTTTGTGCACTTTATGCAGTCCTGGGTAGGACTGTAGTCTAATGTAGTTTTTATGTTGTTTTACCTAGTTCAATGTAGTTTCTGTATTGTTTCATGTAGCACCATGGTCCTCAAAAACGTTGTCTCATTTTTACTGTGTACTGTACCAGCAGTTATGGTCGAAATGACAATAAAAAGTGACGATTTGACTTTACTATTGGGTGGCTTATAAAAAACACCCAGTAAAGTTATTGACCCCTCCCTGTTCCTACACCTCCAGCCGCAGAGACTCCTATGGCATCTCACCTTTTCTACAGCCGTTACACTATCTCTGATTAACAGTGCCGCGCCCCCCACCTCTTCTTGCCTCCCTCCGTCCTTTCTGAAACATCTAGAAAACCCAGCACTTGAAGCAACCATTTCTGTCCCTGAGCCATCCAAGTCTCTGTACATAGCCACCACATCATAGCTCCAAGTACCTGGATCCACATTTTAAGCTCATCCACTTTGTTCACAGTACTACCTTGCATTAAAATAGACACCTCTTAAACCGTCGGTCTGAGCGCGTCCCTTCTCTATCACCTGCCTGTCCTCCCTCTCGCACTGTCTACAAGCTTTCTCTATTTGTGAGCCAACCGCCTCTTCCCCATCTCTTCATTTCCGTTCCCACCCACTGGTAATTCCCTCCCCCTCCCTTCCCCCATCCCAGTTTCACTCTGCCTCCTCCCCCAGCTGCCTGCTACCTCCCTTATGGTTTCGCCTCTTTCTACTACCCATTATGCTTTCCCCTATTCCTTCACCTTTCCTGCCTATCCCCTCCCTGCTTCCTCTCCCCCCTACCCCTTTATCTTTCCCCTTACTGGTTTCTTCACCTGGAACCTACCAGCCTTCTCCTTTCCCACCCTCCCCCCGCCTTCTTTATACGTTATACAATCTTTATCACTTTATTGTCACCAAACAATTGATAGACTAGAACATACAATCATCACAGCAATAACTTGATTCTGCGCTTTGTGCTCTCTGGAGTACAAATCAATAGTAAATATTAAAAATTTAAATTATAAATCATAAATAGAACATAGAAAAGGGAAAGTAAGGTAGTGCAAGAAAACCAAGATGCAGGTCCGGATATTTGGAAGGGTACGGCCCAGATCCTGGGTCAGGATCCGTTAGCAGTCTGCAGAGCACAGTTGGAAAGAAGCTGTTCCCAAATCTGGCCATACGAGTCTTTAAGCTCCTGAGCCTTCTCCCGGAGGGAAGAGGGACGAAAAGTGTGTTGGCTGGGCGGGTCGTGTTCTGCCATTATCCTGGCAGCACTGCCCCGACAGTCCGGTGCGGTGTAAAGTGAGTCCAAGGACGGAAGGTTGGTTCGTGTGATATGCTGGGCTGTGTTCACGATCTTCTGCAGCTTCTTCCGGTCTTGGACAGGATAACTTCCATACCAGGTTGTGATGCACCCTAGAAGAATGCTTTCTATGGTGCCATCTATAAAAATTAGTGAGGGTTTTAAGGGGACAGGCCAAATTTCCTTAGCTTCCTCAGGAAGTAAAGGCGTTGGTGGGCCTTCTCCTGGCGGTGGACTCTGCTTGTAAGTTGGACCAAGTCAGGTCATTTGTGATATTGACCCCGAGGAACTTAAAGCTTTTGACCTGTTCCCTTACTTGCGCACCACCGATGTAGATGGGGTCTGTGCGGCCCACTACTCCTTCTGAAGTCAACAACCAATTCCTTCATCTTGCTGACATTGAGGGGTAGGGTATCTGTCTTCGCACCATGCCGCCAGGTTCTTAATTTCCTTTTGTACTCAAAACTCATCATTACCCGAGATACGGCCTACAATTGTGGTGTCATCAGCAAACTTATATATTGAGGGCCTCTGCCCCTTCCCTCTTCAGTCCTGACAAAGGGTTCCGGCCCGAAACATTGACTGATCGTTTCCATGCATGCTGCCTGACCTGCTGAGTTCTCCTGCAGCGTGTTGTGAGTGTTGCTTTGACCCCAGCATCTGCAGAGTATTTTGTGTTTACAATTCGTAGTTTGAAACTCTCCCCAGTAGCCTTAGCAAACCTCCCCGCCAGGATATTGGTCCCCCTGGATTCAAGTGCAACCTGTCCTTTTTGTACAGGTCACACCTGCCCCAGTAGAGGTCCCAATGATCGTCAGAAATCTGCTTATCCCTGTCCCCTGCTCCAATCCCTCGGCCACTGTTGCATTTCCATCCTGCCACCTCCATCTCTATTCCTATAACTCCACTGTCGCGTGGCACAAGGGCAGTAATCCCGAGATTACTACCTTTGCGGTCCTGCTTCTCAAACTTCCTTCCTAACTCCCTGTAGTCTTTTTTCAGGACCTCTTCCCTTTCTCTCTACCTATGTCAATGGTGCCAATATGTACCATGACCTCCGGCTGTCTCTCCCTCCCACTGCAGGATATCTCTTGGACGCGATACCTGAAACATCCCAGATCCTGGCACCTGGGAGGCAAAAACTACCATCCGAGTTTCTTTCCTGCGTCCGCAAAATCGCCTGTCTCCCGACCCCCTAACTATAGAGTCCCCTGATTAACCTACTGCCTTCCCTTCTTCCTTTCCCTACCCTTCTGAGCCACAGGGCCAGACTCTGTGGTGAGCTGCCTCAGTAACTCAATAGCACTCACTTTTACTGTAATGAAGTGCTTTGAGAGGTTGGTTGTGGCTAGTATTAACTCCTGTCTGATTAATTACTGGGACCTGTTGCAATTCGCCTACCGCCACAACAGGTACAGGTCCAACAGTGGATGTAATCTCCCTGGCTCTCCACTCAGCTTTGAAGGAGCCCTGCACACAGCAGCAAAACAGACTTCAGACTGAACTTCTTCATCAATCAGTCTCACAGTACTGGTCCAAAAGTCTTAGGCACATGTAGCCACGGTGCTTAAGACTTTTGCTGACAGAACAGTATTTGTCAATGTGGTAGCAGTGTATAAGTTTGTAAGTCTGGTGGGAGCAGAAACGATGTTGTGAATGGGGAGGATGGAGCACCACGGGGAGAGAGGAGGGATGTGGAGACAGGTGGCAGAGGAAGAGTGCCAGGGGCAGGGGAGAGGGGTGGTGTACTCAGTGCAGACACACTTAGCCCTGTGACACTCAGAGAAGCAAGGCCATTTGATTCCAAGCAACTGACTTATTGATCATTTGATTCCAAACAATTGGTTTATTGATCATTAGTATCATGATATGATAAAAGGAAGGAAAATTGTTAAACCTTACTTCTAATTATTATCTGATGCAAGAACACACAGTACTATGGGAGATAAAGCAACTGCTTCTTTATTAGTAGCTCGCTACTGGAGAGAGAGCACTTCTCGGGCAAACAAATGGGTCCGTACCAGTGGTCTACTCTCCCGCACACAGAATAGAATCTTTTTTTATACCCTTTCCTGTCACTGTAGCAGGAAACAATTTTTTAAGCTACCCCCATAGTCACTGGCCCAGCAACAGTGGTATTTTAAGACAAAGACTCTTTGGTTGCCTTAATAGGCCAAAGGTCATCTACCTTGAGAGGCGATGTGCAGGATGAGATAGCCTTTTTGCCTCGTTTTTTCAACTATAGTTTCACATTTTGTTGGCCAGTTTTACCACATCCCATTCTTCAGGTGTACAAGCCAGCAGAGCTTAGCTTGAAGTCTAATTTTTAACATGTCAGCAGAACAAATTACCATCTCATTAGAATGTCACTCCAGTGCTTCCCACTCCCTTTTTCCCCGAACCATGATTCCTCTCTCCTTGTCCCCTTCCCGCTTTCAGTCCACAATAGAGATCGTGTTAGAATCAAGGTTTATCATCACTCTGATGTGTCATGATTTTTTTTTTGCAGTAGCAGTACAGTTCAATGCATAAAATTACTACAGTACTGTGCAAAAGTCTTGGGCACACTGGAGTGCCTAAGACTTTTGTACAGTACTGTAGCTTGGTGTTCAGCACCATCATTCCCTTGTACTAATAATCAAGCTTCAAAACCTAGGCCTTTGTACTACTCTCTGCAACTGGATCCTCATCTTGCTTATTGAGCGACCACAGTTAGTGCAGATGGGTAATAACTTCTAGCTGACTGTCAACACAGCTGCATCTCAGTGGGGTACTTAACCCACTGCTGTACTCTTTGGTCTTGACTTTGGCTAAGCACAGCCTGAATGCCAATGATAAATGTTCTGGTGACACCACTGAAGTAGGTACAGTACTGTGCAAAAGCTATATATAGCTAGGGTGCCTAAGACTTTTCCACAGTACACTAGTAATTTTATGTATTGCACTGTACTGCTGCTGCAAAAAGAAACAAATCTTCATCATATGTGAGTGATAAACCTGATTCTGATATGGGTCTCTATTGTGGATTGAGAATGGGAAGGGGGCAGGGAGAGAGGAATCAGTAGGTTGGGAAAAGGGAAGGGGAACGGGGAGGATACGGGAACTGTAATAATCAATAAACCAATTGTTTGGAATCAAATTATTTTGCTTGGGGTCTTGGCGCTGGATGTGTCTGCTCTGGCACTCCTATAGCCCACTGGTCCCACACCCCTCCCATGGTGCTCCAGCCTCACCGTTCCCACCGTCCTTTGCTCCCACCAGATTTATGAAACTTGTTTATGGCTCCCATATTGACAAATGTAGCCTCACCGTGGAAAAGTTTTAGGCACCCTTGCTATATACAGTGGCATGCAAAAGTTTGGGCACCCCGGTCAAAACTTCTGTTACTGTGAATAGCTAAGCAAGTAAAAGATGACCTGATTTTCCAAAAGGCATAAAGTTAAAGATGACACATTTCTTTAATATTTTAAGCAAGATTACTTTTTTATCTCTATCTTTTACAGTTTTCAAAATAACAAAAAAGGAAAAGGGCCCAAAACAAAGGGTTGGGCACCCTGCATGGTCAGTACTTAGTAACACCCCCTTTGGCAAGTATCACAGCTTGTAAACGCTTTCTGTAGCCAGCTAAGAGTCTTTCAATTCTTGATTGGGGGATTTTCACCCCATTCTTCCTTGCTAAAGTCTTCTAGTTCTGTGAGATTCCTGGGCCGTCTTGCATGCACTGCTCTTTTGAGGTCTATCCACAGATTTTCAATCAGATGTTTAGGTCAGGGGACTGTGAGGGCCATGGCAAAACCTTCAGCTTGCGCCTCTTGAAGGTAGTCCATTGTGGATTTTGAGGTGTGTTTAGGATCATTATCCTGTTGTAAAAACTTCTTTTTACAGGTGGTGTGATGTTTGTGCTTCCAGAATTTGCTGGTATTTAATTGAATTCATTCATTCTACCAGTGGAATGTTCCCCGCGCCACTGTAGTATTGTTCCCCGCGTCTATTGTAGTAATGAGAAGGGGGCATGTCACAGATGTTGCTGGACTTCAGTGATGCACATCACCTTCTTTAGGCACCACCTCCGAAAGATGCTCTTGATGGTAGGGAGGTCTGTGCCTTTGATGGAGCTGGCTGAATCAGGCCATAATACAACCAGTCAGAGTGATCTCCACCATGTATCTACAGAAAGTCTTTAGTGACATACCAAAGCTCCACAAACTCCTAATGAAGTACAACTGGAGTGTGCCTGCTTCATGTTAGACCCACATTTTCCATGATGAGGTCTAGTGCATGCTATCCTAACTTTCTCTTCCTGAAGTTCCCAATCAGTTCCTTGCTCTTTCTAAGTGTAAAATTGTTGTTCCGATACCAATCCGCTGATCTGTCTCACTCCTGTAAGCCTCCTTGTCGCCATCTGAAATTCTACAGTACTGTGCAAAAGTCTTAGGCACATATACAGTGGTGTGTAAAAGTTTGGGCAACCCTGGTTAAAATTTCTGTTTCTGTGAATAGTTAAGTGAGTAGATGAACTGATCTCCAAATGTCATAAAGTTAAAGATGAAACATTCTTTTCAACATTTTAAGCAAGATTAGTGTCTTATTTTTGTTTTGTACCATTTTAGAGCGAAAAAAAGGAAAGGAACACCATGCAAAAGTTTGGGCACCCCAAGAGATTTGAGCTCTCAGATAACTTTTACCAAGGTCTCAGACCTTAATTAGCTTGTTAGGGTATAGCCTGTTCACAATCATCGTTAGGAAAGGCCAGGTGATGCAAATTTCAGAGCTTTATAAATACCCTGACTCCTCAAACCTTGTCCCAACAATCAGCAGCCATGGGCTCCTCTAAGCAGCTGCCTAGCACTCTGAAAATTAAAATAAATGATGCCCACAAAGCAGGAGAAGGCTATAAGAAGATAGCAAAGCATTTTCAGGTAGCCATTTCCTCAGTTCGTAATGTTATTAAGAAATGGCAGTTAACAGGAACTGTGGAGGTCAAGTTGAGGTCTGGAAGACCAGAGAAAACTTTCCGAGAGAACTGCTTGTAGGATTGCTGGAAAGGCAAATCAAAACCCCTGTTTGACTGCAAAAGACTTTCAGGAAGATTTAGTAGACTCTGGAGTGGTGGTGTACTGTTCTACTGTTGCAGTGACACCTGCACAAATATGACCCTCATGGAAGAGTCATCAGAAGAAAACCTTTCCCTATGTCCTCACCACAAAATTCAGCGTCAGAAGTTTGCAAAGGAACACCTAAACAAGCCTGATGCATTTTGAAAACAAGTCCTGTGGACTGATGAAATTAAAATAGAACTTTTTGGCTGCAATGAGCAAAGGTATGTTTGGAGAAAAAGGGAGCAGAATTTCATGAAAAGACACCTCTCCAACTGTTAAGTACGGGGGTGGATCGATCATGCTTTGGGCTTGTGTTGCTAACTGCATTTCTTTGGCTTTGTATCTGTACTCGGTACAATGACAATAAAGTTGAATCAAAATCAAATGACCTGAGTTTGCCCTCCTGAGCCCACATTAAAATCTGTATCCTTCTGAATTAAAAAGAAAAATCCCTTTACCCTTTCATTCTTGCAAAATACTGTGCTGATGATTTTAATGATTTTTCCTTCTTTTTGTAGTTGCAGTCTTAAAAGTCCATGCCTATCCTACCTGGACAACTGTATTAAATCCTTACAGTTAGGTTTGGGATCCTATCTCAATACTTAAATATCTCTGATCAATATTATCAGTGACATTCTTTGCCTAATCCATGAGACTGTTGGAAAGGTAGCCTATGGTCTCTGAAGTATGGTAGCATATGCACACACTTTACAGTACCAATGACCTGGATTTAATTCCCTCCACTGTCTGCAAGGAGTTTGTACGTTCTCCCTGTGACAGCGTGGGTTTGCTCCCAAAGTCCAAAGACATACCTGTTGATAGGTTTATTGGTCATTGTAAGTTGTCCTGTGATTAGGCTAGGACTAAATTGTGGGATTGCTTTGTGGTGCATCTCAAAAGGCCTATTCTATGCTGTACTGTATCTCAATAAATAATGTACTGGGAATGTTAAGTGAGATGGTATCAGCAGAGAGAGGAAACGAGTTAAAGTTTCAGGTAGATTTATCTATTATCAGAACTATCCTTGTTCTTCTCAACTGTACACCTGACTACACATTGTCTTCCAATGTTTGCCTATGTTTTTCCCCGTTTGGGTGAGATCCACTTGTGTAGTTCCATTAATGACATTTTGGTAGCAGTCACTCACCACCAATAGCTTCTCTCTTCACAAGTGCAACAGCATCTCTGCTCTTCTGCAAGAGTCTCTCCTTGTCCAGTTCCTGTCTCTGATCTATGTGTAAATTACAGTGACATAATGCAGAAATACACTGACACTCAGCTTTGTTACAGTGTCACCTCATGAAAGTCAGTTTAACGTTCTGCTGGAAACAGTTAAAATGTGATATTTTAGAGTTAAGCGTCAACGCATTAGAAAATTAGTAGATGGTTTGAATGGCAAAATATATAGCTTTAAGCTGTAGTTTGATAGTTCTATTTCAAAATTTAATATTGTGTGACACTGATAGTCTGCTTCTACCATGATAAGTAGATTTTTGTTAAAACTTAGCAATTGATTTTGAACATTTTCAAGTTCACTAGAAGAAAAGCTCCCATTTATACATAAATTTTTGATCAAAGTATATTTATAGTGCACTTTAGCACTTCTGAAGTGCATTTACTTACTTCTGTAGTGCTGGAAATGCTGTAGCTTATTTTTGCATGGAGACCCCATAAGTAACAAGGTGACATTTGTTTTAAAGCAATTTAGGTAATCAAACTTCATTCTTATCAAATTTACAAATCACTTCCAAAATGCCTGGGATATAGAATTAAAACTTGCTGTTATAGAATATGTGCATCACATTTTATTTTATTTTCTGCATGTATTTCTTGGTACAAGTGTAGATAATGAGTTTACATGATTGAAAAGTCTTTTCTGGAAATGGAAAACGTAACGTGGGGGGTCTCCTGCAAATGATCAGATAATCTGTGCTGGGTTTATGGTTGAGGGAAAATTGCTGGACTGCACACTGGGTGAACTACCGTGATTTACTTAAGAAAAGCCCAGGGATCTTTAACACCCATCTGGCAGGATAAATAAGATACAGTTATACAGCATGGTATCAAGCCCTTCTCAAACACTGATTTTACACTAATTCCATTGTTTAACACAGCCCACCAGAGATTACATACCAGAGGCAATTTATTGTATCCAATTAACCTACCTCAATAAGCTTGATGCTCTCCTTCCTCTAGAATGTACTTAATTATATGCTCTAATTTCTTAGAGAGTGACTTGTATACGGATATGAGAGTGCTTTTCTGTTTCACTTTTGCGAAGTAGCCTGACATAAGCACAGTTTTAAAAAATACTGCTGGCAACTGGTCAGTTTATTTAGCCAGAGGGTGGTGAATCTGTGGAATTCATTGCCACAGTCAGCTGTGGAGGGCAAGTCATTGGATATATTTAAAGTGGAGGTTGATAGCTTCTTAATTAAAAAGGACATCAAAGGTTACATGGAGTAGGCAGGAAAATGAGGTAGAGGATGATTGAATGGCGGAGCAGACTTGCTGGGCCAAATGGCCTAATTCTGCTCCTACATCTTATAATCTAGTATATCTGCTCATTTCCTTTTAAAATAAAATATAGTTGATATTTTTTTGAGAGAGTGGTGCTTCCAGATTTTGAATATTTTCCATCCCACTAACCAAGCTGTGCATTGTTATCAGTATGTTGGTTCCATCACAGTTCATGATCTTACTATGCTTAATGGAGCTTTATTTTCTGTCTTGAGCATTGGTGTTCAGAGGGATAAAACATGTGTTTCAGCTGTGTTTTTTAAAAAAAACCAGGTTACACTGCATCTAGGGTACCATGACTGTGATACATTGGCAGGAGAGTTTACAGAAATAGCTGTTGTGATCCCTGGACAGTCCTGACGAAGGGTCTTGGCCCGAAATGTCGACTGTACCTTTTTCCTGTAGATGCTGCCTGACCTGCTGCATTCCACCAGCAATTTTGTGTGTGTTGCTTGAATTTCCAGCATCTGCAGATTTCCTTGTCTTTCTTTGCTAGTTAGAAACTATGTCCCAATTAAGCATCTCAAATAAATGAAGGGAATCCTGGCTATATTCTCAATGTTTTTGTTTTTTCAGAATTGTCCAAAGTAAGTGGCTTTCCTGATTAACTAATGGCCCATTTAGTCAGAATCTACAGTATTTAAAGCAGAGGTTGACAAGTTCTGGATTAATAAGGGCATCAAAGGTTCTGGGGGAAAAATGGCAGGTGATGATTTGGGTGGGAAAATAAATCAGCCATGATAGAGTGTTGGAGATGGCTCAATGGGTCAAATAGCCTGATCCTACCCCTATGTCTTGTGGACGGAGGGGGAGCAGCTTTCCACAAGTTGGACAATTCATAGTTCAAGCCATCAGGTTGTGGATCCAGGAGGAGTTTGAGGTGCTGATTCTTGAGGTGTGATTGGCATGGCAGAGTCCGATGTTGCCAATATAATCAGATTTGTTGGTTCATAAAATAGATGGCATAATTCATGCAAATTGTCTCTATGCTTGGACACTGTTCATCTTTGCTCACTGTAAATATTTAGGGAATGCTATGCAGACTCGATGGACCAAATGGCCTAATTCTGCTCTTGTATCTTGTGGTCTTATAATGTCCCAAGGTACTTTAAAGGAAATTACAGGACAAAATGTGACATCAAGCTTCACACAGTTGACCATTGGACCCCCTTCCAGGGAGGATGAGACCTGTACAGAAGGGATGGTTTGCACCTGAACTAGTATTCTTGCAGGAAAGTTTGCTAGTGCTGCACAGGGTGGGGTGGGTGGAGGGAGGGTGAGATTTAAACTAGAGTTGGGGGGGGTTGGAATCAGAGTGCCAGATCTGTGGAAGTCGAATCCGGTTGAAGTCACTCAGAGACCGTATTAAGTACAAACTCTTTATTCAAAGCACCTGGGGCTTACTCAATTAGTCGCCTCAAACAGGAATAGTCTGTCTGTGACTGTTCCTGCCCGATCCACCAACGAACTAACAATTCCTCTTAAACCACAGATATACTTGTTCAGATACCTCCCACACAAGACAGGCTGGAGTCAAAGTTATCCACTACATGACGGCCCCAAAAGACAAGTTACAAAATAAGCATAATGGACAGAACATACAGAAACAGGCTAGAGTAGGGGTCCTATCTCTACGCGTGAGTGCACAAGGAGATAAGCATCCTGAAACTCTAGCTAGCTACCTCCAAGAAGAAATATGGCTCAGCATGGCTTAGCAGATCTGTTGATCATCAGCGGTTTCTTTCAGAAAATCAGGCTGCTGCTCGTTTAATGAAGTGTTAACCCTTTTACCTACTTTATCAGATCAGATGGTGAAGTGGTTGTGCCTACATATCAGAAGTAAGGAGTTGTAAGGTTGAGAATGGTAGGATTCATGCTCTGAGTTATGTATATTTCAGTGCTAGGAAAGGGCATGGATCAGCAGGTGGAATTATGACATTGTACTATTAATGAGACTTGGTTGCAAAGGGGCAGGACTGGTGGCTCAGGGTTCCATTGCTTTAGACATGAAAGAGCGGGAGGGATTAAAGGGGGATGGATGGCATTACTGGTTAGAGAAAATGTCATGGCAGTGCCCAGACCGGAGAGCTCGTCTACTGAAGATGTATGGGTGGAACTGAGGAATTGGAAAAGGATGACTACGTTGATGGGGCTATATTATATATCACCCAACAATCAGCGGGATTTAGATAGCAAGTCTGTAGAAGAGCTCGCAGACTTTTGTATGAAACATAATGTTGTGATTGTATGTGATTTTAATTTACCAGTATGGAACTCCCATACTGTAAACGGGCTGGACGGGAAAGAGTTTGTCAAATGTGTTCAAGGAAAGGTTCCTTAATCAGTATATAGAGGTCCTAGCTAGAGAGTGCATAGATCTCTTATTAAGAATTAGACAGAGCAGGTGACAGATTTGTGTCAAGAAAGGATCAGAGAAAGGATCTGGCAAGTGTGGATTGGGATAGGTTGGTTTCTGGGAAAGTGTGTTTTCTGGCAAAGGTATACTTGTAAGTGGAAGGCCTTCAAAAGTAAAATTTTGAGAGTACAGAGTTTGTATGTTTCTGTAAGAATAAAAGGCAAGGATATAGGTTTTCAGAGAGAGAGAGGCCCTGGAAAAAGGAAGAGGTTCATCAGAGAAAGGAACAAATGAGATGCTTGAGTATAAAAATGCAAGAGAACACTTAAGAATTTACTGCTTCACTGTTGTAATAAAAGTTCAGTTTACAACCCAGGCAGAAGAGGCGCAGGTGGGACATGAATTTCTCTTATCTGTGTGATAAGAATGAGTTTTCTGTCCTACTGTTGATCCTGTGTCTTGGGTGTTCTTCCTGAGCCTAATTGGAACTTCTAACTTCACATCCCATTCACTATTGGAACACTCATTTCCACTTTCGAAAATTTGCCCGATTCCATCCTCTGCTGAGTCCCATCAGCAACTGATGCCCAATCTAGTGTTGGTAAACTCCTAACTTCAGCCTGGCTTGTTGAGTTTCTGACCTCCCATTTTCAACAGTTGGTGGACCATCCTGCCTTTTTTTTCTCCTCCTATATTATTCCACCCTTGTTCTGATTTGGCTGCTATACCATCACTCCTTAAATTTCAGTAATCATCCAAAATTCCCAGTGCAGGTTTATCTTTGTGGTCTTCTACCACCAGCTCAATCTTTGTTTCTCGGGCATAGGTTTCATTTGTTCCACAACATAAACCTCCTGTAGATTCATAATTTTACATATTTCCTGGAACCTGAACTAGTCAGTTAGAGTTTCTTGTTTCAGTACTCTGTTGAGAATCCTGGGGTATTTTTGATATTCTGTTGTAGTGTGTTGTTACTCCTGTATACTATGTCATGATGGTTTTTTTTTATATTTTCCTGTTTCCTTCCCCAGGTGGGGGCTCAAATCCATTTCAGCATTTGGAGAAGAGTACTGTACTGCAGGAGGTAAGACACTGATCTTGATGTACCTCATTTTTCCAGTCCTGCACTCTCAAAACTTAAAGAATTTGGACCAGCTAGTCTTTCCATATTCATTAGGCAGTGATGGAATCCTATGACTTATAAATGGACCCATCAGCTCATTTGATCAATGCTTGCCAGGATTCCAATCTAAGCCAGTGCCATTTTCCTGCATTTAGCCAATTTCAGAGGGGATGACAGGAGCAAAGTTTTCATACAGAGAGTGGTGGATGTGTGGAATCCACACATGTCAGCAATGGTGGTGTATCATACAGATACAATAGGGTCTTTTAAGAGACTCTTATATGGGCACACGGAAAGCTTAGGAAAATAGAGGGCTATGCAGTAGGATTAATTCTTAGGCAGTTTCTAGAGTAGGTTACATGGTTGGTACAACATTGTGGGCCAAAAAAGACCTGTAAGTGTGCTGTAGATTTTTGTTTTATGTTCTATTACTGTCGTAACAGGTGGTTGTTTGAGTTACTGTCGCTTTCCTGTCAGCTTGAAGCAGTCTGGCCAATCTCCCCTGAGCTCTCTCATTAACAAGGCATTTATGCCCACAAAACTGCTGCTCACTGGGTGTATTTTAGTGTTTACTAAGAATGGTGTGAGAACAAGAGATCGTTGTGCATGAAAATCCCAGGAGATCAGCAGTTTCTGAGATACTCAAACCACCCCTATCTGTCACCAATGATCATTCCATTGTCAACGTCACTTGGATCACATTTCTTCTCTATTCTCATGTTTGCTCTGAACAATTGAACCTTTTGACAATATCTACATGCTTTAATGCATTGAGTTGGTGCCACTTGATCATATAAATAAGCAGATATATCTAATAAAGTGTAAGGTGCTTCCAAGAACCTCTAAAACTATGCCCCCTTGTGTTAGCCATTTCAGCACTGGGGAAATAACCTTTGGCCATCCACACCATCAATGCCTCTCATCATCTTATACACCTCTATCAGGTCAACTCTCATCCTCCGTTGCTCCAAGGAGAGAAGGCCAAGTTCAATCAACCTATTCTCATGACACATTCTCCAATCCAACAACATCTCCATAAATCTCCTCTGCTCTCCCTCCATAGCATCCACATCCATCCCACAGTGAGGTGACCAGAACTGAACACAGTATTCCAAGTGGGGTCTGACCAAGGTCTTGTATAGCTACAACGTTATCTCGCGGCTCTTGAATTCAATCCCATGGTTGATGAATACCAACACACCATACGCCCTCTTAACAACACCACCAACCCTAGTGTAACTCAAAGGTGAAGAAAAGCACCCATTAACTTGTTGAATCTTGAAGTGGATGGGCAACAGTAGCAGACGACCATGATCATGCATCTAGTGGCCACTTTGTTAGGTATAGGAGGTACCCAGTAAAGTGGCCACTGAGTAGATCTCATTATTGTCCTTGTTACCTTTCTTGGGTTGCACAGAATATGGGTGGAAGCAGGTTATTTTTGACTCTCAAAAATGTTCAAACCATTTGCCTTCTCATTCAGTTATTTGTCAAGTTCCAGTTTATTGTCCTCTGACTGTACATATATATGTTGTTCGTCCATCATTGACGTCGATGAGGACCTCGACACCATAATGATGGTGTCGAGACTAGCGCGTGATTTGGATTTAAGTGAGGGAGAGTTGCGCAGCGTCAGCCTCACTCCCTCTTCCCAATTCCCATCTGGATCCAGTGGCAAGACAAAGAGAGTCGAGATGGCTGGAGATAGGGACTAGGCGCAGTGGATGACCAGGATGTCTTCTGTGTCTTGTCCTGCTCTACACGTTCCACGACGCTTGCAGAGATCCGCCTTCTTGACCTTTGGACCTTCCATTGGTCTCGTCCGCTCAATCCGCCGGAGTCTGTCTTCAGATGCTGGGATAGACAACTCCCTATCTCACCGAGGGTTTGAGAGACCCGTCGGCTACCCTCACCTGGTTTAGCCGGCTTGTCGAAGCCGTTGCCCGGGGTGTGGCCGCTGTTGTATGCATACAGCTACGGGGAGCCACAGGTGAGAACTGAGTGCCAGGTGGGGTCCAAAGCTGGACTAACTGCCCTGAAAAGGACGCGACATGTTCCCCCACCAGAGGTGCTACCCCTCCCTGACACCCCATACACCCCACATATATATGACATACACTGATAAAACATATATCACACACAGCACAACGTAAAACAAAATATTACCTCAAATAAGTTAATAACATTTAATTCAAAATTCATGTAGATTGCAGTACATGTAAACAGCTCTCGGTCCTAGTGATGAGACCTTGGTGGTGGCAGGGTATTCAGTAGTCTCACAGCCTAAGGGAAGAAGCTGTTACCCAGTCTGGCAATCCTCGTCCTGATGCTCCTGTACCTCCTCCCTGATGATGGTGGGTCCAAGAGATTGTGGGATGGGGTGGTCGGGATCTTCAACAATGCTTCAAACCCTTCGTGTACAACATTCCCAGTAAATGTCAACAGTAGTGGGAAGTGAGACCCCGGTGTCAGGGGCTGTCCCAGTGGAGGTTGACCAGATTTAAGTGTCAAACAGGAGATTAAAATAAACAGTGGAAAGTGGCAGACAGATGGGCGTTGATTAAATTGCAAGACCCAAGTTGAGCTGTCGCACATCCTGTGGACGATTTATAGTGGTATTGTGTTGGCAGTGGACTAATGAGCTGGGGAATACAGCTTCAAATGTCATCACAGCAGCTGAGGAATTTAAATTGTAAATTAAATGAGCTACAATATTTAAACAACAAGCTAATGGTCATAATTCTATGTGTGTCATTTAGAAACAAAATCTGATTGACTAATGCATTGGAAAGGAAAAACACTCTTACTCTTGCCTTTGATTGATTCTAACTGCATCCTGAGATGGTGTAGTAAAATCATTCAGTTGTGTCAAGCTGTAGTGTTTAAATTACATAGAAATTGGAGAAATGCAACGACTGTGCAGCTCCCAAATTGTCCTTATCAGTGTTTATTCTCTACAGCAGCCTTCTTCCATTCAACTTCGTATTGCTATTTAAGCACGTTTTTCCCCTAACCTGCATGCATCTTGTTTCCATTAAACAATCCGTACAAATGGGTTTTTTTGGTGTGGCGGTTATCTTCAGATTCCAAAGACTTTCTGAGATGTATTAACTTCTATATTCATGGTTCACCTCGGTCTCCTTCACCCCACTCCTCCTGACACCCAAATATCAGCCAAATGAATGCTTAATGTTGCTTAAGACTTTTGTGTGGTAGCCTCCAGCTTTCTCTGTTCTGGAGGGGGAGATGGAGAAGGTAAATTTAAAACATGAGCTTGGGTCTAATAGTAATTTTATGTGTTGTATCATGACCTATCTCACCTCTATGCTAATTCTTAGTTTGCTAAGATTATTTATGAAATAGAAGAAACACTAACTTTTGCTATTTTCTCTCCTTAGGCTCGAGTTTTTAATGAAACTCCTATCAATCCTCGGAAATGTGCTCACATTTTGACCAAGATCCTGTACCTGATAAACCAGGTTAGACTGCTCTTCATATCTTTGGAACAAGGAATGCTAGTACTCTGGAAAAAAAATTTGTTGGAATAGCATTTTCAGTCATATAGCATTACAGCACAGAAACAGTGCCCTTCGGCCTATGTAGTCCATGCCAGCCTGATTTTCTGTCTAGTCCCATCTCTACGTGCACCCAGACCATAGCCCTCCATACTTCTCATCCATGTACTGTACATATCTAAACTTCTCTTAAATGTTACAACTGAACCCAAATCTACTGCTTGTGCTATTCCACACATGTACACGACCCTCTTAACTCAGCAGGCCAGGCAGCATTCATGGAAGTGTATAGAGTTTGGGGCCAAGACCCTTCGTCATGACTGCAAAGGAAAGGGGAAGACGCTAGAATAAAAAGGTGGGGGGAGGGGAAGTTAGACAAACTATAGGTGAAGTCAGGTGGGTGGGAGGGGGACTGAAGTATGAATCTGGGAGGTGATAGGTGGAAAAGATGGGGCTGTAGCAGAAGGAATCTGCTGGAAGAGGAGTGGACTATGGGAGAAAGGGAAAGAGGATAGGCACCAGTGGGAGCTGAAAGGCAGGTGAGGAGAAGAGGTAAGGGACCAGAGGGGAAATTGATATAGTGGTTTGGGGGGGGGGGGGGTGCGGCGGAAATCACCTGAAGTTGGAGAAATCGCTGGCCATGGCCATAGGACGGACCTGTCAGAATAGGAATGGGTTTAGGAATTAAAATAATGGGCCACTGAGAGATTTGTTGTTTGCAGATGGGAAAAATCTCTTGAGTGAAGAAACTTCCTCTCAGGATTCCCCGTAAATATTTCACCTTTCACCCAAGTTCTAGACTCGCCTGTCCTGAGGAGGAAAAAGCAATTTGTATCTGATATCATCAATCTATGCAATCATTGTTGGAAAGCTTCCTTATGGTTTGCTAAAACATAAGGTGGGGTTTCATGCAGCAGGATCGTTGGTTTCGGTGGCTAGGAGAACTTCTGTTTGTAAAAGTGACCGTGATAAAAATACGAGTCTTTGGTTATGTCTCTGGTCACACTGCTGGACTTGATCTGATGATGACAGCAGGAAGATCCATGATGAATGTTGCTAGATGTATTATTGCTTCTTGATACATTGATGAAATCCAAACATGGAATGCTGGTTGAACATAGAATAGTACAGTGCAGGCCAATTCTTTAATCCACTCCAAAATCAACCTAACTCTTCCCTCTCACATCACCCTCCATTTTTCTATTATCCATGTGCCTATATAGGAGTCTATTAAATGTCCCCAATGTATCTTCCACACACTCGCCGCTCCTTGTGTAATTTAAAAAAAAAAAACCTGCCTCTGACATCTCCCTATGCTTTCCTCAAATCATGCTGTCTTGTATTCTCCATTTTTCACACTGTGGAAAAAGTCTGGCTGTTCACTTGGTTTCTGCTTCTTAGCATCTTGTACAACTCTGTTAAGTGAACCTCCTTCTCTCCAGAGAGGAAAAAGCCCTAGCTCGATTAGCCTATCATCATAGGAACATGCTGTCTAATTGGTATAGTTGTTTTCTCCAAAGAGCTCCCTGTAGCTTAAAATTTACAACTTTTTGAGGGTTTTGTAACTACACAGAATCAATAGATAAAACCAGGCGTTTGACTCAACTTGTGTTTGCACTAACTTGTGGAATCCTTGTACAGTTCTGGTCACCTACCTACAGGAAATGTATTGATAAGATTGAAAGAGTGCAGAGAAAACTTACAAGGATGTTGCCAGGACTTGAGGGCCTGAGTTACAGGGAAAGGTTGAATAGGTTAGGGCTTTATTCCCTGGAGTGTAGGGAATGAACAATACAATATTATGAGGGGTATCCTTCCTTCCTTGCACTCTTAACTCCTGGTGGAGTCCATTGGCAGGGGAGCGCTGTCATGACAAGCTTTGCACCAGTCTGTTCCATCTGTCGTGGTTGTGTGCCAGAGCCTGGGTCACTGCAGATGTTTTCCCTGTCCATTCGTTAATGTTGTCCATCCATCTTTTCCGCTGTCTACCTCTCCTTTTCCCTGCACAGTTCCTTGTAGAATGGTCTCTGCAAGGCCACTGGATCTTGTTACGTGGCCGTACCATCTCAG
Source organism: Mobula hypostoma (assembly GCF_963921235.1). Classification (NCBI taxonomy): domain Eukaryota; kingdom Metazoa; phylum Chordata; class Chondrichthyes; order Myliobatiformes; family Myliobatidae; genus Mobula; species Mobula hypostoma. The sequence goes on along the minus strand of NC_086122.1, from coordinate 6,579,278 downwards.
CTTTCTTCACTGTTGTGAGAAGGTCTTCATGGGGGCCAATGTGGTGCAGGATGGTCTTGCAGACCTGCTCGTTTGTGATGTGGTCCAAGTATGAGATGCCCAAGATGTTGCGATAGCATCTCATTTCCAATGCCTGTCTCTTCCTCTATAGTTCTGCTGTGAGGGTCCATGTCTCACATGCGTACAGGAAGATGGAGAATACCAATGCACACAGAAGTATAAGCTTGTACTTCATGGTGATGTTGCTGTCCCTCCATATTGTCTTGAGTTTGGGTAGTGAGGTCATTGTCTCTGCGGTTCTTGCCAGGACTACTGGTCTTGATCTTTCATCACTGATGATTGCCCCCAGGTATTTGAACTGCTGCACTGTCTCAAGTTTCTGACCACGGACTGAGATGTCTGTTGTGATGGCACCGTTGGCATTTGCCATGAGCTTGGTTTTCTCGGCACTTATTTCCATTCCAAACTTTGTGGACGCTCTGTCAAGACAGCTGACCAGGTTGGCCAGATTGTCCTCTTTTCCTGCAAGTCCATCAATGTCGCCAGCAAATCTTAGGTTTGTGATGTTCCTCCCTCCGATGCTGACCCTAATTGGGGCAGAAGGGTGAGAGCGCAATATGTGATAATATATTCTGAATGTGAGGTAAACAAATGCATCTTTTTAGAAAGGTTAGTGGACAAGTGGAGCACTCTCCAAAAATTAAGTCTTTTACCGAAAGTGTTTTTAAATGTAATTAACTGAGGAGTCCATGCATCCTAGGCTGTGGATCCCAGGGTTAAAATAAGTCAGCCAAAATCCCATTGGATAATGGAATAAACTTTGAAAAGCTTACTGCTGTTTCTATCTTTTAATCATGGCATTGCATTAATAGTTTACCGTTCAGAAATACAGATGACAATAAATTTGGGTCTGGTGCACTGAAAAACTTAATAAAGACCAGCTTTATTTGTTACTTATACATTGAAACATACAGCGAGATGCGTCATTTTGAGTCAATGACCAACACAATCAAAAGATTTACCGAGGGCAGCCTGCAAGTGTTACCGTGCTTCTGGCGCCAATATAACATGCCCACGACTTACTAACCTCAACTGGTACATCTTTGGAAAGTGGGTGGAAACTCAGTGCACCCGGAGGAAACCCACATGGCCACAGAGGGAACATACCAGCTGTTTGCAAATAGTGAGAGGAATTGAATCCTGGTCGCTGGCACAGTAATAGCATTATGCTAACTGCTAAGCAACTGTGCTGCTCAGCATAATTGTATCAGCATCACAGGCACCTTTTGCATCATATATGCAGCATTATTAAACATAGATACAATTCTTATAAGATAAAGAAACACAATTAGGATAGAATAAAACAAATCTATTGCAAGTGCAAGGGGATTAGACCAAGTACAACTACCTTTTAATAATACCTTATGATCCAAAGTTTTGCCGTTGATTCAAGAACCAAATGGTTGAAGGGAAGTAGCTGTCCTGGAATTTAGTGGTGTGGGACTTCTAGGCTTCTGTACCTCCTGCCTAATGATAGCTGTGGGAAAAAATTGCATGACCTGGATGGTGGGGATTCTGAGATGTTGCCGCCTTGAGGCAGCCAGTGATATAATGGCATTCACCCAAGTAATATGTTTACTTGTAAATACAGGCTGACAAAATGACAAAATTATAATAGAAGTCTTGTTACTTTCACAGTTGTCTTTTTGATGTCCAGCTTCTGGTTTGTAGTCATCCGATGAGTTGAAACTAGTGGACATCTTGTCCTGAAGATGACTCTCGGCCCAATGCATTGACTGCTTACTCTTTTCCATAGATGCAGCCTTACTCTGCTGAGTTCCTCCAGCAGCATTTTGACATTTTGACATTGTCATTGCCAGCCACCCCAGTAGGTGGCAGCCTTGCACTAGATTCTGAAGGTTGAGACTTGTCCAAGTTTTTTAATTCAGGCAAACACTCCAGCACAGTATCAAGAGAGTGGTGCACTGTCAGAGCTGTTATATTTTAAATAAGCTTTAAATCAAGCTTCCATCTGCTTGCTCAGTTGAAGAACCCCCGATATTGTGTCAAACAGAGAATTTGATTGCCCTTGTCAAGCCTCACCAAAAAAAAATAGTTTATTTGAAATTCATCTCATTTACTGTTGATGATCAGATGTTGCATGCATGGGAATTCTTTTTAAATGGAGTCTGCTTTTAGAATCTGTGGCGTTGAAAGTTTGCATTTAAACAGTGAAAGAGAATTTATCCACTGATTCTTAATTGGAATCTAGTGTTCAATAAATCAGGTGGTCGAAGTTTTTTTTATCTTCTCCAAGTCTTGCAGAGTCTAAGATTAAAATATAAAAAATATATAAGCAAAATATTCACATGGAAGAGAGCTCTGGCAACAGATATTCAATAGAGAAATGGCTAATTGTTCAATCAATAGATTCTAAAAGAATTAGAAACATAGAAATCTACAAGCACGTTACAGGCCCTTCGGCCCACAATGTTGTGCTACTCTAGAAACTGCCTAGAATTTCCCTACTGCATGGCCTTCTATTTTTTCTAAACTCCATGCACCTACCTAAAAGTCTCTTAAAAGACCTATTGTATCCACTTCTACCACCTTTGCTGCCACACACCCATCACTCTTTTTTTAAAAAAGAAGCAAACAAACAAATTTACCCCTAACATTCCCCTTGTACCTAACTTCCAAGCACCTTAAAACTATGCCCCCTCGTGTTAGCCATTTCAGCCCTGGGGGAAAAAGCCTCTGGCTATCCACACAATTAATGCCTCTCATCATCTTGTACACCTCTGTCAGGTCACCTCTCATCCTCTGTTGCTCCAAGGAGAAAAACTCGAGTTCACTCAACCTATTCTCATAAGGCATGCTCTCCAATCCAGGCAACATCCTTGTTAATCTCCTCTGCACTCTCTCCATAGTATCCACACCCTTCCTGTAGTAAGGTGACCAGAACTGAACACAGTATTCCAAGTGAGATCTAACTAAGGTCTTATATAGCTGTAAATAAATAATTTATTGAGATGCAGCAAGGAGTGGGTCCTTCCGTGCTGCTCAGTAATTACCCAATTTAACCCTTCACCTTATCACGGGACAATTTACAATGACCAATTACCTACCAAGTGTTAGATCTTTGGACTGTAGGAGGAAACTGGAGCACATGGAAGAAACCCATGCGGTTATGGGGAGAATGTACAAACTCCTTACAGACAGCAGCGGATATTGAATCCGGGTTGCTGGTGCTGTAAAGCATTGTGCTGGTTACTATGCGACGGTGCTGATATACTTGAAAAAGGAAGTAATTTTTCCTGATTCAAAGTACGTATATGTCACCGAATACTACCTCTGAGATTCAGTTTTTGCACTCAATCCCAGTAGATCAAAAGATACAAAAGAATCGATGGGAAAAACTACACACAAAGACTGGCGAGCAGCCAATGTGCAAAAGAGGACAAACTGCAAATATTTAAAAAAAATTAATAAGTATGTATATAATACTGAGAGCATGAATTGTAGAGTCCTTGAAAATGAGCTGATAGGCTGTGTTGAGTGATCAGCTCAGTGTTGAGGTGAAGTTATCCATGCTGGCTGAAGGGGGGAGGAAATATGTAGTCCTTGACTGGTCTGGCTAATGTGTTTGACTCCTAACTGCCTTGCTGGTTGAGGAGTAATTATGAATGGGCAGTAGGTGCAGAGTATTGCCACTGCTGTCCATATCCCGTGAATGAAGATTCAATCTGTGTTGTCACCAATAGATGGTGCAATTGCAGTATGAATTGTGCTATCTCATTTTGTCCCATTTAACAGACCAGTCTGAAGCCTGCAACAACTGCATTATGATCATTCCTGGGTTCACGCCAACTATTACTCCTTGGATTCCAGTGCCAGTACCAATCAGCCACCTGCCAGTTCTTGCACTTACCTTGTTGATTTTCTGTGATGTTTACCAATGATGAAGATGGTTGAAGAGAGAAATTGAAGATGGTCGAGTTGTCGGGTGCTTGTAGAGGAGTTGGGCCCTGGGCAAGAGTGAAGGCATCCCAGTGGTTTGGAAGGCTGGGTGGAGAAGAAATGTGGAGAACTTTGGAATCTAGAATTTTAAGATGGAGCAGTCATCTTGGGTTCATCAGCAGTGTGAATTTCTGCTCAGTTTTACTCAATGGCCAGATCTTGTAATGTTGCTGCCCTCCAGAAGTAAAATAATAAAGCTGCAAATACATTTAAGTTAACAGATGGAGACGAGAGGTTGTTCAATCCCTTAAATCCTGTGTGCCAGTTGGTGTGATTATATTTGATCTTTACCATCAATAGAAGGTTCCTCAGAATTAGTAATGATTTTAAGGTCAATATTTTGGGCGGAGACTCTTATAAGAGGTCCAGATGAAGGGTCTGTGCCTGAAACATCAACTCATTATTCCTTTCTATAAATGTTACCTGACCTGCTGAGTTACTCCAACATTTTGTATGTGTCATTGATTCCAGTGCCCTTTCCACAGATGCTGCCTGACCTGCTGAATATTTTACTACATCGTAGTTTTTGTTTCAGATATTCAGATTTTGTAACTTTATTTTTTAATAACACAAGATTCTGCAGATGCTGGAAATCCAGAGCAACACATGGAAATTCTTGAGGAACTCAGCAGGGCAGACAGCCTCAATGGAAATGAATAAATAGTTGACGTTTCAGGCCGATATCCTTCCTCAGGACTTTCAAATGTTTATTTTTCAGTGGTGGATATTGCCTGACATCCAGTATTTTTATTTTATTTATTATCAAAATACATACTGTTGTGCCATATGTTACCCTGAGATTTGTTTTCTTGCAGGCATTCACAGATCAAAAATACAATCAAATCACTTAAAAAAAAAACTACACACAAAGACTGGCAAACAACCAATGTACAAAAAGATAAACTGTAAAAATACAAAAACAAATAATAAATAAATAAATAATACAGAGAACATGACTTGTGGGCCCTTGAAAGTGACTCCGTAGGTCGTGGAATCAGTTCAGTGCTGAGGCGAGTGAAGATATCCACGCTGGTTCATGAGCCTGATGATTGAAGGGTAGGAACTGTTTCTGAGCCTGATGGTGTGGGACCGAAGGCTCCTGCACCACCAGCTCAATGGCAGCAGTGAGGAGAGAGCATGGCGTAGACGGTGGGGCTCCTTGATGTTGGGTACTGCTTTCTCGCGGCAGTGTCCTTGTAAATGTGCTCAATAGCAGAGGGCGCTTTTCCTGTGAAGGACTCGGCTGTATCCACCACTTTGTAGGATTTTCTGTTCTTGGGCATGGGTGTTTCCATACCAGGCCGTGATGCAACCAGTCAGGATACTCTCCACTGTGCATCCATAGAAGTTTGTCAAAGTGTTAGATGACACACCGAATCTGTATAAACGTCTTTAAAAAAAATAATAATAATTACCTATTTGCAGAAACAAGTGAGCAAATGGAGGGATTTGTGTGTGTCTAAATGAGTTCCTTCTCAAGATGCTCCTTTCCTTCCAAATGAGTTTGAGAACCCAACCCCCATTCCACTCTGCCAAACTCCCACGGGGACCGTGCATCCTGGAGTTTGGCATTTACTGCTTTTCCTCATTAGTTGGAAATACCATCAGGTGGAACATATTTGTGAAATGCATCTTCTGTGTAACCTAATGTGCATTTTTGTTCTGCGCTGTTAAGTTAAGCATGCGTAAACCTTGTAAGTTCACCCAGTGGTCTTGTTCATGGGTAATCTGTAAATGTAAATAAATCTTTTTTGTTGTTAACAGGGAGAGCACATGGGCTCGGTGGAAGCTACAGAAGCATTTTTTGCTATGACCAAACTCTTCCAGTCCAATGATGTAAGTATCCATTACTCGTATCACATAAGTGCTCTTGTGCTTCGGAGTCTGTGCCTGTTTCGGTATGACCAGCTCTGAGCCATTGCTCTCCAGAGGGAAAAGCTATTATGCCTCAGCTAAAGGGGTTAATACTTTCACTCAGTCTGATCCCATTATAAAAAAAAGCAAACTTGGAACGACTGGTAAATCTTATGGTTCAAAATTCTAGGCACTGTTCGAGTTTTAAAAATGTCCTGTTTTATTCTGTTCTTTGCAATTCTCAAGAATATATTGAAGCTTGACAGACTTTATTTCTGTGCTTTGGCCTTTACTGATTTCTGTGATAGTTTATAACTTACCTTGGCCAGGATGGTCTCTCTCTGTAACAGATGTAATGAAAGACAGCCATCTGTCCAAAATGATGCCATTGCAAGTCCATGGGGTGGCTCGGTAGCATAGTGGTTAGCACAACACTACACCACCTGTGACCCGAGTTTAATTCCCACTGCTGCCTGTAAGGAATCGTTGCCGTGCTGTCCCTGTGATGTGGGCTTCTACTGGATGCTTTTAATAGGACATTGCAAATTGTCCCATGATTAGGCTAAGATTAAAATCTGGGGATCACAGGACAGTGAAGCTTGCAGGACCCGAGGGGCCTATTCTGCATTGTAGCAGAATAAATGAAGGGTTTTAAGTTGATCCCTAATTATATTGCATCAAATGTTACTGGGTTAGAAATCACCAAGTACTCCTTTAGTTAAAATTTTACAGTGAGTCATAACATCTTTACATTTCAGATGTGAGATTTCATTGTGTCAGTAGTAGAGAGGTTTACAAGATTATAAGCAGCATAGGTCAAGTGGATATCCAGAGGCTGTCTCCCAGGGTGGAAATAGCTAATATGGGGGGGTGGTGAGAGAGGGGTATATTTATTTATTTATTTATTTAAGGTTGTTAGAGGAAAATATAGGGGGATGTCAGATACAGGTGTTTTTTTTTTACACAGAGTAGAAGGTGCGTGGAACCTGCTGCCACAATTGGTGGTAGAGGCAGATGTATTAGGGGCATTTAGGAAACTTTTAGGCAGACACAATGATTTTTTTTTAAAATTGGAGGGGTATGCAGGAGGGAAGGGTTAGATTGATCATGCATTAAGTTGAAAGGTCAGCCTAACATCATGACCAAAGGGGCTTGTACTGTAATGCTCCATGTTGAGTTGTGTGTAATGAGGTTTGGAGGGGGCTGGGCTGAAAGTGGATGTAAACCACTCCCCTCACTAATCTGAGAAGTATGGTAATCTCCCTAGAAGGAAGAACTCAAAGCCTGAGATTTCCCTACCCTTTGTCTGTATCTGTTGCGGAATAATTGTTGAAGGTTAATTGTCATGATTAGTTAACAGCTCTGTTACTTGGCTTGTGAATATCAGTTAGTAACATTAGAACATGTTGGTCCTTTTTTCCCAGCAGTTCTTTCCAGACCTTTCTTGCATGGATGAGTTGGACCTTTGCCCCGTATTTGCCTGGTTGTTCATTATGGGTCAAGAGACCAGCTGATAAGCAGTGGGGTTTCAGCAGTTGTGGTTCAGTGGAATGGAGTTATCACAGTCGGCAGATAGAAGGTATCCTGCCGAGGACCTTGAAGCAGCTGCCATTATTTAGCATAAAAGCATCAGTAAGGTGTAAACAAAAGACTGATTCTGCAGTTGCTGGATCTCCAGAGCCACACACACACAGCAGGTCAGACAGCCTTTACGGAGGGGAATCCCACTGCTGCCTGTAAAGAGTTTGCTTGTTCGCCCTGTGTACATTTCCTCCGGGTGCTCTGATTTCCTCCCACAACCCAAAGACATACTGGTTGGTAGGTTAAGTGGTCGTTGATTAGACTAAGATTAAAATCGGGGTGCTGCTGGATGGCATGTCTCAAAGGGCCAGTAGGGCCTATTCCATGCTAGATGTCAATAAATAAATAAAAATAGTTTCAAGCCAAGACCCTTCAGGACTGGAAAGAAAGGGGGGAAGAAGCCAGAATAAGAAAGTTGGGATGGGTGGTGGAAGGAGATCAAGCCAGGAGGTGATGGGTGAAGCCAGGTGGGTGAAAAACTGGGAGGTGGTAAGTGGAAGAGGTAAAGGGCCGAAGAAAGAATCATCTGATAGGAGAGTAGACCATGGGAGAAAGAGAAGGACGAGCACCAGAGGGCGATGATGGGCAGGTGAGGTGAGGAGAAGAGAAGGGGGTAAGAGGGGAGCCAGAATGGAGAACGGAAAAAGAGAGAAGGGGAGGGGGCCAAAATTACCAGAAGTTAGAGAAATCAATATTCAGGTTAGAAGCAACCTGCAAGTTGTATCTCTGATCAGGATATGGAGTGGGTGTCGAAACCTGTATTTTGTGATGAGCAGGGTGGTAACTGCCTTATTCCAGTTTGAGCCTCATTCAATAGCCTTACTCATCATTTATCCATTCACGCATGCAAAATTGCTGCTGTGCTTAGCTCTGTAATAGGTAGGAAGATGCAAAGCACTTTATTGTATGTGACTTGCTTCATAATAAGATGATAAATGCAACCTTTCTAGTCGAAATTTTCAAAATCAATTCAATGAGGAAAGTATGAGTGCTGAATAATTTTCACATACAGATTGTCAAGTGTTTACTGCTGAACCTTGTAGGCACAAAATATCAATGAATGACCCACTTATTTTCTTGCTGTTTCATTTAGCCCACCTTACGAAGAATGTGCTACCTGACAATTAAAGAAATGTCTACCATTGCTGAGGATGTCATCATAGTTACCAGCAGGTCAGTTTCCTGGGGTTAATAAAGACACCTTACCTTTCCTTTGGGTTATTTAAGAATCATTGCAAGGATGTTGCCAGAACTTGAGTTATAGGGAAAGGTTGAATAAATTAGAGCTTTATTCCCTAGAGTGCAAGAGAATGAGGAGAGATTTGATAGGGGTATACAAAATTTTGAGGGATATAGATAGGGTAAACGCAAGCAAGCTTTTTACACTGAGGTTGAGAGAGTCTAGAACTGGATTAAGGATGAAAGGTGAAATATTTTAACAAGAACATGAGGGGAAACTTCTTCACTCAGAGGGCTGTGGGAGTATGGAATGAGCTGCCAGCAGATGTGGTAAATGTGGGCTTGATTGCAACACTTAACAGAAATTTGGATAGGTTAATGGGTGGGAGGGGATTGGAGGGTTATGTTTTGGGTGGAGATTGATGGAATTAGGCAGATTAATACCATAGTTCAGCACAGACTAAATAGGCTGAAGGGCCTGTTTCTGTGCTGTGGAGTTCTATGCTAGCAGTATTCTGCACACCATGAACCACAGAACTGCTTAGTTTCTGATGCTGCCAAAACATGGATGAAAACTAAAAATGTGATCATAAAACAGGAGCAGAATTAGGCCATTTGGCCTACTGAATCTTCTCCACCATTTGATCATGGCTGATTTATGTTCCCCCTCAACCCCATTTTCCTCTGACTTCACCTCATAATTTGTGCAACATTGTGCTTCCAATTAAACTTTATTCAGTCTAACTCTACCTGACAAGTTAACCTGTGTTCCATTATAGACTTTGTTTTTTTTTAAGGAGCTGAGTGTCAATGTGATGTTGAGCATCTGAAGTTTCTTTTTCTCCTTTAGAAGTTTTCATTAGTTAAGGGAACTTACTGGTTATATACTGTCAAAGCAAGATTACAGTGATATGCTATCATAAACAAAGGAGAGTCCGCAGATTCTGGAAATCCAAGGGAACACATGCAAAATGCTGGAGGAACTCAGCAAGTCAGGCAGCGTCTATGGAGGGAATAAACAAGTCAACCTTTCGGGCTGGCGCTCTTCATCAGATCAGATTTATTGATACTTCGTCGATAGGGGTTTGACCTGAAAATGTCAACTGTTTATCCCCTTCTATAGATGCTGCCCCCTCCAAGAGGACCACTACCTTGTCATAAGGTTTGGGGGCTTGTGTGCTTCAATGACCTGGAAAGCTATGTTGGCTGGAGTCGGGGCTTTATGCTTTGGCTTTTGGTAGGGTCACTAATGCCTAACAGGTAAAAAAGGGTAGAGGCCAGACTAAGAGTGGTCCACTGGTCCTTCAGATTCAGGAGCTAACAACCCTGACTGGTAAAACAAAATTGTTACGGAAACAGCAATGAAGAATCCTTGTACATCTGAGTGTGATGGTATTCCTGAGTCTCCAGCTGGGACTTGCATGACTGACAGTAGAGAAAACTGAGCGGAAGCTGCTGACATGATAGAGGAAGCTGTCGAACACAGCCAGAGATGAAGGACCTTCATTGCTGCCCTAACCAGTAGCGGCGTAATGGGCAGTAAGTATGTACGATGCTGCCTGAGCTCCTGCAGCATTTTTTGTGTTACTTGAAGCTCCTTCACAGTCACTTCACAATGTTTAGTTCTTGAAGTCACATTTTTAATTAAAGCAAACACTTAAGACTCACCTAAAAGCAGAAAGTGTTGGAAAATTCTTCAGGCAGTGTTAAAACATAAAACATAGAACAGTACAGACCCTACAGCCCACAATGTTGTGCTGGCCTTTTACTCTACTCCAACATCAATCTAGCCCTTCCCTCCTTTTAGTCTAATCCTAATTTGACTTTGCTGGAGAGTAGAACAGAGTTAATCTTGCAGTGGAGCACAGTCTGAATCATCATATATCTCTGAGGTATCTTCAGTTAATTTGCAGCCCAGAACAGTTTCTATGATGTATTAATATAGAGATGCCCCGGTTTCCTCCCATGGTCCAAAGACGTAATGGTTGGTAGGTTAATTAGGTGTTGTAAATTGTCCCATGATTAGACTCAGATTAAATCAGGGAATTGCTGGGCAGCACAGCCCCTTTCAAAGGGCCGGAAGGGTCTATTCTGCACTGTATTCTCAATAAATAATAAACTTTGCATATTTTATTAATTTTCTTCTGGAAAAGCCACTTGCATGGAAAGTATGTTTTTACCCATTTATCCCCTTCCTTGGGGTGCAGTTTTATTCGTGGCAACGTGGGGTATATTTTAAAATTCATTGGTCCTGATCAATTTTTTTCCAGATATAGTCAATAATGGTGGTTTGCCTGGTGAGCTTCACTGTGTCGCCATGGAATCTTATGTAGTGGGCTACCAAGATAAAGCTAGGTATGCTGAAAGCTAGTGAGGTTCATGTCTTCACCCCAGTTTGTGTTGCATTGAACATGAGACAGGAGCAGAATTCGGCCCATCAAGTCTGCTCCACCTATTTGTCAAGGCTGATTTATTTTCCCTCTCAACTCCATATTCCTGCCTTCTCCCCATAGCCTTTGATGCTCTTAATAATCAAGAACCTATCAACCTTCACTTTAAATATACCCATTGGCTTGGCCTGAACTGCCATCTTTTTAGGTAGTGAATCTGTGGTAATGAATTCCACAGCTTCATTACCCTCTGGCTAAATAAATTCCTGCTCACCTAACTGGATGTCCCTCAATTCTGAGGCTGTGCCCTTGGGTCCTAGACTCCCCCACTAGACTCCAGCATCCTCTCTGCATCCATATTATATAGGTATTTTAATATTCGCTAGGTTTCAGTGAGATACCCCCCCCACCCCACCCCCATTCGTCTAAACCGCAGTTAGTACAGGCCCTGGTGCCATCAAATGTTTCTCATACTTTAGCCCTGTTATTCCCGATATCATTCTTGTGAATCGCCTCTGGAGCTTCTCCAATGCCAGCACATCCTTTCTTAGAAAACAGATCCCAAAACTGCTCACAATACTCTTAAGTTTGGTCTGGCTAATCCTTGTAATGCCTCAGCATTAAATCCTTGCATATATATTCTACTCCTCTCCAGATGAATGCTAACATTGCATAACCACACTAACCCAATGTGACTTTATCCCTAATAGATAAGAACAACAAATCCATTGGTCACAGTTGCTGCAGTTCAGTCACTGACTGAAAGCTGGCAGATATAGAGTGAGAGCAGGGCTAGACTCTGATGTGTGATGGACATTCAGCAGTGAATAGTCTCTCAGCATTTCCTGTTTGTGCAACATGAAGACTGGAAGGTTGGATGAGATATCAGAGTGACGGGTTCCTGCTGTTCTGCCATTCTAGAGCTCTTCTTTTCGCCTCTTCATATTACAGTTCACTACAGATGCCAGGACAGCAGCTTCAACATGCAGGATTTCAAAGTACAGGTATGGGAGGGATTCCAAACCTATAACATCAGCAATAAAGTTCCACATGTATGGTAATTTTGTCCTGAAGCCGTGTAGTTTCAATTACTTTGGGGTTTATGGGGAATAAATTACGCCCAAAGTGCCATATTCCAACTGCAGACAGTATGTTCTTCACCAGCATGAGGTGTTAATAAGATCCACTCTTCATCACAGAACATACTGTCTTTACAGCAACTCTGAATTCGCATCATTTTTCAACAATATTTGTCCCCTGGTCCTAATAGATTTTGGAATGCATCAAAGCAAGCCTTCTCATTATTGCCATCCAATGTCTGCGAGTTAAATGAGAAGCAAACCCCCCCCCTCCTTCTTTTTCGTTTTGACCAAAACGCTCTGCAAAGTGACCTTTTGAGCAGATATTTTGCTTTAAAGTCTCACCCAGTGGTAGATAATGCAGAAGAATAAAGGAGGTCAATTATTTTCTAAACATCTTTAGATTCATTTATCACATGTGCATCAAAACATACAGTGAAATGCGCTGTTTATGTTGGCAACAAACTCAAACCAAGAATGTGCCGGTGCAGCCCACAAGTGTCGCCACTTATTCCAGTGCCAACCTAGTATGTCCACAGTGTTCAGCAGATGTTGGAGACTGCCTTTGTGCCAAAGGTCAAAATATCTGGAGACTTGACCATATCTCGGCTAGTTGTCTTCTGCAGTGCTCAGGAGAGATATTTACCCCAAAGGGTAGATGAAACTATTCTGAAGAGCAGGATTCCTAGGTGTAATTATTTTGGGTGACCTGTGCAATTACGAAGCAAGCAGGGCAGTGCTTAAACTTCCTTTGGGGGTTTGTGGAGATTTGGCATGTCATCTAAAACTTGACACACTTCTATAGCTGTAGTGGAGAGTATATTGACTGGGTGCATCACATCTGGCATGGAAACACCAGTGCACTTGGATGAAAAATTCCTCAAAAAGTAGTGGATACGGCCCAGTCTATCACGAGTAAAGCTCCCCCAACCATTGAGCACATCTATATGAAATGCTGTCACAGGAAAGCAGCATCCATCATCAGGAAACCCCCACCACCCAGGACATGCTCTCTTCCCAGTGCTGCCATCAAGAAGAAGGAAGGTACACTAGCACCTCTGGACTCTCGCCATCAGGTTCAGGAACAGTTACTACTCCTCAACCATCAGGCTCATGAAGCAAAAGGAGTAGCTTCATTCAACTTCACTTGCCCCAACATTGAAATGTTCCCACAACCAATGAACTCGCTTTCAAGGAGAATCTTCATCTCTTGTTCTCAATATCTATTGCTTATTTATTATTATTTCTTTTTATGTTTGCAGTTTGTTGTCTTCTGCACTCTGGTTGAATGTCCTTGTTTGGCAGACTTTCATTCATTCAGTTATGGTTATTCTTTTGATTTGTTGAGTGTGCCCACAAGAAAATGAATCTCAGTGTTGTATAAGGTGACATATGTACTTTGATAATAAATTTACTTTGAACTTTGAAGTTTCCCATTGTTATTAGCTAATTATGATTAAAATCATTGCAATCTGTCCATTTATGTAAGTGTTATAGCAACTTCATTGGCTACCATGTTTCTTTGTTATAGACAAGTCTACAAAAAATATTGACTGTGGTGGGCTGTACACCATCCTGATGTTGTAGAGATGCTACTTGAATCTTGATTTAAAGACTAGAGTAAAGAATCTCTTGGGCAATGGCAAAATGATATGGTAGTATAATGGGTGTATGCTGTCTTGGAAATGTTCTCTTTATCAACAAAATAAAAGAATTGTTTCATGTCATGTGGCCAAATTCTTGCTGCAATTATTAGACAGTTCTTTTTCTCCCTTCAGTTTGACGAAAGACATGACGGGCAAAGAAGACAATTATCGTGGACCTGCTGTGAGAGCACTGTGTAAAATTACCGATGTAAGTAATGCTCTCAAAATAGCGCCTTGCATAGCTTGCATTGAAGTGCATCGACATGATTTAAAAGAAGTTCCCCTCTAATATAAAAACCAGAACTTGGTGCAATCAGTATCTTTTAGTTTTGAATCTCTCTGCTGGTAATAATAATCCTTTATTGGTGGTGCCAAACTTTTTTCCAGTGATGATGTGCAAAATGTTCAAAGATTGCTGCTGTTTAAACTGTCACTCTGAACGTGTGGGCAAAGTTGATAAGAGCTTTGCTCCATATCTTGCAGCAAGACACACAATATGCTGGAGGAACTCAGCAGATTCAGGGAGTATCTATGGAGGAGAATAAACAGTCGATGTTTCAGGCCGAGACCCTTGATCAGGACTGGGAAGGAAGGGGAAGAAATCAGAATAAGAAGGGGGGTGGGGAGGGGCAGGAACATAAGCTGGAAGGTGATGGGTGAGACCAGGCGAGGGAATGGGAATGAAGTAAGCAGGGAGGTGATAGCTGGAAGTGGTGAAAGACTGGAGAGGGAGGAATCTGATTGGAGAGGAGAGTGGACCATGGGAGAAAGGGAAGGAGGAGGGGAACAAGAAGGAGGTGATGGGCAGGTGAGGAGAAGAGAAAGGGGGTGAGTGGAGGACCAGAATAGGGAATGCAGAAAGAGGGAAGGGGGATGGGTGAAATTAGCCTGTATTTTGTTGGGAGGACTTGATGATGAAGCTTAATTCCAAAAGTATTTGTATCCCTCAACATGGTTGAAAGTAAAATTGCCAGTAATAGACTGTTTCCTTCAGGATAAATTTTAATTCATTTTCATGGATTTGTGAATCATACCTTTGCTCAAAGTCCTGACTCTGGAATTTATTACCTAAATTTCTCCTCCCTTGTACCTTGCTTACCTTAAAATCTTCTAGGTTGACTAAAATATGCATTTTGCTAAGCTTCAACTGACTGATTATCTCTGTGGAGATATAAATATTACCACTGCTATTTTAAACCATAGAAACTCACAGCACAGAAACAGGCCCTTTGGCCCTTCTTGGCTGTGCTGAACCATTTTCTGCCTAGTCCCACTGACCTGCACACGGACCATATCCCTCCATACACCTCCCATCCATGTATCTGTCCAATTTATTCTTAAATGTTAAAAAAGAACCTGCATTTACCACCTCGTCTGGCAGCTCATTCCATACTCCCACCACTCTCTGTATGAAGAAGCCCCCCCTGAATGTTCCCTTTTAAACTTTTCCCCCCTCACCCTTAACCCATGTCCTCTGGTTTTTTTCTCCCCTTGCCTCAGTGGAAAAAGCCTGCTTGCATTCACTCTATCTATACCCATCATAATTTTATATACCTCTATCAAATCTCCCCGCATTCTTCTGACGCTCCAGGGAATAAAGTCCTAACCTATTCAACCTTTCTCTGTAACTGAGTTTCTCAAGTCCCGGCAACATCCTTGTAAACCTTCTCTGCACTCTTTCAACCTTATTTATATCATTCCTGTAATTTGGTGACCAAAACTGAACACAATACTCCAGATTCGGCCTCACCAATGCCTTATACAGACCTCATCATAACATTCCAGCTCTTATACTCAATACTTCGATTAATAAAGGCCAATGTACCAAAAGCTCTCTTTACGACCCTATCTACCTGTGACGACACTTTTAGGGAATTTTGTATCTGTATTCCCAGATCCCTCTGTTCCACTGCACTCCTCAGTGCTTTACCATTAACCCTGTATGTTCTACGTTGGTTTGTCCTTCCAACGTGCAATACCTCACACTTGTCAGTATTAAACTCCATCTGCCATTTTTCAGCTCATTTTTCCAGCTGGTCCAAGTCCCTCTGCCGGCTCTGAAAACCTTCCTCACTGTCTACTACACCTCCAATCTTTGTATTATTAGCAAACTTGCTGATCCAATTTACCACATTATCATCCAGATCATATCCGATATAGATGACAAATAACAATGGACCCAGCACTGATCCCTGTGGCACACCACTAGTCACAGGCCTCCCACTCAGAGAAGCAATTTTCTACCCACCACTCTCTGAAGCTTCTTCCATCGAGCCAAAATGTCCAATCCAATTTACCACCTCTCCATGTATACCTAGCGACTGAATTTTCCTAACTAACCTCCCATGCGGGACCTTGTCAAAGGCCTTACTGAAGTCCATGTAGACAATATCCACTGCCTTCCCTTCATCCACTTTCTTGGTAACCTCCTCGAAAAACTCCAACAGATTGGTCAAACATGACCTACCATGCACAAAGCCATGTTGACTCTCCCTAATAAGCCCCTGTCTATCCAAATGCTTGTAGATTCTGTCTCTTAGTACTCCTTCCAATAACTTACCTACTACTGACGTTAAACTCACCGGCCTATAATTTCCCGGATTACTTTTCGATCCTTTTTTAAACAACGGAACAACATGAGCCACTCTCCAATCCTCCGGCACTTCACCTGTAGACAGCGACATTTTAAATATTTCTGCCAGGGCCCCCGCAATTTCAACACTAGTCTCCTTCAAGGTCCGAGGGAACACCCTGTCAGGTCCCGGGGATTTATCCACTTTAATTTTCCTCAAGACAGCAAGCACCTCCTCCTTTTCAATCTGTACAGTTGCCATGGTCTTACGATCTTGATTCCCTCAATTCCATAGATTTCATGCCAGCTTCCTTTAGTAAATACAGATGCAAAAAACCTATTTAAGATCTCCCCCATTTCCTTTGGTTCCGCACAAAGCCGACCACTCTGATCTTCGAGGACCAATTTTATCCCTTACAATCCTTTTGCTCTTAATATACTTGTAAAAGCTCTTAGGATTATCCTTCACTTTGACTGCCAAGGCAACCTCATGTCTTCTTTTTGCCCTCCTGGTTTCTTTCTTAAGTATTTTCTTGCACTTCTTATACTCCTCAAGCACCTGATTTACCCCCTGTTTCCTATACATTTCATACAACTCCCTCTTCTTCTTTATCAGAGTTGCAATATCCCTTGAGAACCAAGGTTCCTTATTCCTATTCAATTTGCCTTTAATCCTGACAGTGGAACATACAAACTCTGCACTCTCAAGATTTCCCCTTTGAAGGCCTCCCACCTACCAATCACATCTTTGCCAGAGAACAACCTGTCCCCAATCCACGCTTTTTAGATCCTTTCTCATTTCTTCAAATTTGGCCTTCTTCCAGTTTAGAACCTTAATCCTAGGACCAGATCTATCCTTGTCCATGATCAAATTGAAACTAATGGCGTTATGATCACTGGAACCAAAGTGCTCCCCTACACAGACTTCCGTCACTTGCCCTAATTCGTTTCCTAACAGGAGATCCAATATTGCATCATTTCTGTGATATTTCCATCGATAGCCATTGGTTTAACTGTGTGCTGCTAAGTGAGCTTGAGAGTATAGCATAGAGGAAGAAGTCCTTTGGCATAAAATATCTTTAGCCAGAGTATGGTGAATCATAGGAATTCATTGCCACAGGTGGCTGTGGAGGCCAAGTCATTGAGTATATTTAAAGCAGAGGTTGGTAAGTTCTTGATTAGTCAGGGTACGGGAAGAAGGTGGGGATTTGGGGTTGAGAGGGATAATCAGCCACGATGGAATGGTGGAGCAGACTCGGTGGGTCAAGTGGCCTAATTCTGCTCCTATCTCTCATGGTGTTATAACGGAAAAGTCTTAGGCCAAGATTGCATCTTATCATACAAGTTGGCCAGTTAATAAGTGTCTGATAACAGCAGGATAGAAGTTCCTTCAGGCTTTTCTGTCATCTGCTGAATAGGAGATGGGGGAAGAGAGAATGTCCGGGGTGGGTGGTGTATTTGATGTAGCCTGCTTTACTGAGGCACTAGAAAAATGTAGACAGAGTCCATAGAGGAGAAGCTGGTTCCTGTGATGTGCTGAGCACTAATTTAGGAAGTTTATATCGCAGGCTAACATTAGCACTGGAGGTATTGGCTGGAATTCTGCCAACATTTAAATCAAATCTGCCTTTAGTTAAATTGTACCTCCGCAAAGCTGGGCATAATTGAAGCAGATGTTTCTTAGTGATGGCAGTCAGAAGAATCTTCAATGTAGTATTAGCTTTTCTAGAAGTCAGACTCTTTACAAACCCAGTGGGAGACTGTATTTTTTTTTACATTTAATGTTGAAAATTCCATTTGACTTGGCTTTAAACAGCAAAAAACATGAGGCTGCATTAAATAGAAAAATCTGCACTTGAAGTAATTAAGTGGTTGTCTGCCCTCTTGGATTGGTGGAGATATGTACAGTCCATGGCTGAAGCTGACTAGAAATACCAGCAGTGCACAGAGGGTTCATATTAATATTGGCCTTGTGCTAATCTACTTTTTTTTTGAATGGTTAGATATTTCAAGATAAATTGTTTTCTGCATTGTCATCATTTTGTTGGGTTTTTTTTCATTCTCACTATTTATTAGCGAAGTTTGATTTGCAATATCTGTATATCTTTTAGTAGAAGTGCCAATTATAGTTAAATGCCTGTCAGAAGAAAAAGAGTTTGATTTTCACCTGGTTATTCTTTCCTTTGATGCTATTCAGTCTGGAATACTCAACACTTCATGTTTTGATTTGTGATTTGCTGTCTTCATAAGCCTTCCCTCTCCCCACTTCCAGCGAGTGTGAGATGATTTTTTTTTCCCTGCTGCAAGTATTGTGCATATTTAAATCTGCTGTCCTCCCCCCGTTGAGCACAAATCAACCTTTGTTCCGTCCTTGCAAACTACACCGACTCTTTCCCCCACTTCAATTCGCAAATTCCTTTTCCTATCATCACTTATCACCCTCAACATTGGTATCCATCTTTCCTCAGTCAAGAATCCTTTTAGTCAGTTTTATCGTCTCTGCTAGAGCACTAAAATGACACTTAAGGTAATCACAGTATGTCTTCAGTGACTCAGTTGTCAATTTGTTCAATTTCTTTTCCATTCTCTTATTTCCCATTATAATTCTTCTTCCTGTAAAAGATCCCCGTTTGTTTCTGGCTGAAATCAACATACAGCGGTGCTAGAAAGTTTGTGAACCTTGTAGAATTTTCTCTATTTCTGCATAAATATGACTTAAAATGCGATCAAAGCTTCACACGTCCTATAACTAGATAAAGAGAAACCCAGTTACATAAATAACACAAAAACCTTGTACTTGTTTATATATTTATTGAGAAAAATGATCCAATATTATATGTATTTATTGGAAAAAGTATGTGAACCTTTGCCTTCAGTAACTGGTGTGAGCCCCTTGTACAGCAATAACTTGAGAATTGGGTTTATGTGACGTGAAATTTATTAACTTAGCAGCAGCAGTTCAATACGTAATCTTGCAGAGAGAAAAAAAATATAACATAATAAATAAAGTAAATCAATTGCATATATTGAATAGATTTTAAAAATGTGCAAAAACAGAAAAACTGTATATTTTTAAAAAAAGTGACGTAGTGTCCAAAGCTTCAATGTCCATTTAGGAATCGGATGGCAGAGGGGAAGAAGCTGTTCCTGAATCACTGAGTGTGTGCCTTCAGGCTTCTGTACCTTCTACCTGATGGTAACAGTGAGAGAAGGGCATGCCCTGGGTGCTGGAGGTCCCTAATAATGGATGCTGCCTTTTCTGAGACACCGCTCCCTAAAGATATCCTGGGAACTTTGTAAGCTAGTACCCAAGATGGAGCAGACTAGATCTACAACCATCTGCAGCTTCTTTCGGTCCTGTGTAGTAGCCCCTCCATACCAGACAGTGATGCAGCCTGTCAGAATGCTCTCCACAGTACATCTATAGAAGTTTTTGAGGACATTTGTTGACATGCCAAATCTCTTCAAACTCCTAATGAAGTATAGCCACTGTCTTGCCTTCTTTATAACTACATCGATATGTTGGGACCAGGTTAGATCCTCAGAGATCTTGACACCCAGGAACATGAAACTGCTCACTCTCTCCACTTCTGATCCTTCTATGAGGATTGGTATGTGTTCCTAAAGTCCACAATCAGCTCTTTCGTCTTACTGACGTTGAATGGCAGGTTGTTACTGCAGCACCATTTCACTAGTTGGCATATCTCACTCCTGTACGCCCTCTGAGAATCTACCAACAATGGTTGTATCGTCAGCAAATTTATAGATGGTATTTGAGCTACGCCTAGCCACACAGTCATGTGTATATAGAGTGTAGAAGCAGTGGGCTAAGCACACACCCCTGAGGTGCACCAGTTTTGATTGTCAGCGAGGAGGATATGTTATCACCAATCCGCACAGACTGTGGTCTTCCAGTTAAGGAAGTTGAAGATCCAATTGCAGAGGGAGGATACAGAGGCCCAGGTTCTGCAACTTCTCAATCAGGATTGTGGGAATGATGCTGTTAAATGCTGAGCTATAGTCGATGAACAGCATCCTGATGAGGTGGTCTAAAGCTGTGTGGAGAGCCATTGAGATTGCATCTGCTGTTGACCTGTTGTGGTGATAGACAAATTGCAATGGGTCCAGGTCCTTGCTAAGGCAGGAGTTCAGTCTAGTCATAACCAACCTCTCAAAGCATTTCATCACTGCCAATGGGAGTGCTACCGGGCTATAGTCATTAAGGCAGCCCACTATTCTCCCATCAGGACCTTCTGCCTTGTGAGGGTTCGACTCTCTTTTAAATACAGTCTAACATCGGCCTCTGAGATGGAGATCACAGGGTCAGCAGGTGCAGCAGGGATCTTCACAGCTGTAGTTGTGTTCTCCCTTTCAAAGCGTGCATAGAGGCGTTGAGTTCATCTGGTAGTGAATCATCGCTACCATTCATACTATTGGGTTTCACTTTGTAGGAAATAATGTCTTGCAGACCCTTTCTCTTCTGTTAGGTATATGCACACGCTGGAGCAGCACATGCGGGAAAGATATACGTAGCCTGTGGGAGAAGTGGTAGAAATTATTTGAAGGAGATGCACTGTTACCACCCAGAGTCAAACCAGTGGGAAGGAAGGGCTGATGCCCCAGTAGAACGAGCCTGGCATGGAATGGCTGCAGTCCACGGCCACCTTTACCTTCTGGGCGGCAGTAACAATGCCAATGGGTACAGGCAGGATGTGATGCCCAGGTGAGTTCTTGAGACAGCAGAGAAATTCCTTCCATCTTGGGATGACAATGGTAGGAATTTGATATTTGTCTCTTGCTCTGGGTGTAAATACAATTTAAATCCATGTACTAGTGGAAAGATGTTTCAGACCCCTCAAAACCCACTTTTATAGAAACATAGAAAACCTACAGCACAGTACAGGCCCTTCAAGAAACAATGCTGTGCCGAACATGTACTTACTTTAGAAATTACCATAGCCCTCTATTTTTCTAAGCTCCATGTACCTATCCAGGAGTCTCTTAAAATACCCTATCGTATCTATCTCCACCACCGTTGCTGGCAGCCCATTCCACGCACTCACCACTCTCTGCGTAAAAAAACTTAACCCTGACATCTCCTCTGTACCTACTTCCAAGCACCTTAAAACTGTGCCCTCTCGTGCTAGCCATTTCAGCCCTGGGGAAAAGCCTCTAACTATCCACATGATCAATGCCTCTCATCATCTTATACACATCTATCAGGTCACCTCTCATCCTGACACTCCAAGGAGAAAAGGCTGAGTTCACTCAACCTATTCTCATAAGGCATGCTCCCTAATCCAGGCAACATCTTTGTAAATCTCCTCTGCAACCTTGCTATATTTTCCACATCCTTCCTGTAGTGAGGTGACCAGAACTGAAAGTGCAGTTTCAGAAATTGCAGTCTGACCAAGGTCCTATATAGCTGTAACATTACCTCAGCTCTTAGAACTCAATCTCACGGTTGATGGAGGCCAATGCACCGTATGCCTTCTTAACCACAGAGTCAACCTGTGTAGGCAGCTTTGAGTGGCCTATGGGAGACTCGGGCCCCAAGATCCCCCTGATCCTCCACATTGCCAAGAGTCTTACCATTAATACTATAATCTCCCATCATATTTGACCTACCAAAATGAACCACTTCACACTCATCTGCGACTTCTCAGCCCAGTTTTGCATCCTATCAATGTCCCGCTGTAACCTCTGACAGCCCTCCACACTATCCACAACACCCCCAACCTTTGTGTCATCAGCAAATTTACTAACCCATCCCTGCAGTTCCTCATCCAGGTCATTTGTAAAAATCACAGAAAGTAGGGGTCCCAGAACAGATACCTAAGGCACATCACTGGTCACTGACCTCCATGCAGAATATAACTGTCTACAACCACTCTTTGCCTTCTGTGGGCAAGCCAATTCTGGATCCACAAAGCAATGTCCCCTTGGATCCCATGCCTCCTTACTTTCTCAATAAGCCTTGCATGAGGTACCTTATCAAATGCCTTGTTGAAATCCATATACACTACATCTACTGCTCTACCTTCATCAATGTGTTTAATCACATCCTCAAAAATTCAGTCAGGCTCGACCTGCCTTTGACAAAGCCAAGCTGACTATTCCTTACCATATAATACCTCTCGAAATGTTCCATAAATCCTGCCTCTCAGGATCTTCTACATCAATTTACCAACCACTGAAGTAAGACTCACTGGTCTATAATTACCTGGGCTGTCTCTATTCCCTTTCTTGAATAAGAGAACAATATCTGCAACCCTCCACCTTCCGTAACCTCTCCCGTCCCCTTTGATGAGATGCAAAGATCATTGCCAGAGGCTCAGCAATCTCCTCCCTCACCTCCCACAGTAGCCTGGGGTACTTCTCAGTCCAGTCCCAGAGACTTATTCAACTTGATGCTATCCAAAACCTCCAGCACATCCTCTTTCTTAACGTCTATATGCTCAAGCTTTTCAGTCCTCTGCAAGTCATCCCTACAATTGCCAAGATCTTCCGTAGTGAATACTGAAGCAAAGTATTCATTAAGTTATCTCTGCTATCTCCTCCGGTTCCATACACACCTTTCCACTGTTACACTTCATTGGTCCTATTCTCTCACGTCTTATCCTCTTGCTCTTCACATACTTCTAGAATGCCTTGGGGTTTTCCTTAATCCTGCCCGCCAAGGCCTTCTCATGGCCCCTTCTGGCTCTCCTAATTTCATTCTTAAGCTCCTTCCTCCTAGCCTTATAATCTTCTAGATCTCTATCATTGCCTAGTTTTTTGAACCTTTTCTTCTCGACTACATTTTCATCAGCCTTTACACACCACGGTTCCTATACCCTACCGACCTTTCCCTGTCTCACTGGAACGGAACGTACCTATGCAGAACACTACGCAAATATCCCCTAATCATTTGCCACATTTCTTCCGTTCATTTCCCTTTAAGAACATCTGTTCCTAGTTTATGCTTCCGAAGTCTCCTGCCTGATAGCTTCATATTTCCCTTTTCTCCAATTAAATGCTTTCCTAATTTGTCTGCTCCTGTTCCTCTCCAATGCTATGGTAAAGGAGATAGAATTGTGATCACTATCTCAAAAATGCTCTCCCACTGAGAGACCTGACACATGACCAGGTTCATTTCTGAATACCAGATCAAGTACAGTCTCTCCTCTTGTAGGCTTATCTACATATTGTGTCAAGAAACCTTCCTGAACACACCTAACAAAACTCCACCCCATCTAAACCCCTTGCTCGAGGGAGATGCCAATCAATATTGGGAAAATTCAAATCTCCCACCACAACAACCCTCTTTGAGGATGGTTTTGCCTTCTGCTGCATAGAACAGTACAGGCTCTTCAGCCTATGATATTGTGTTGACCTTTAAACCTACTGTAAGAACATCTAATCCTTCCTTCTCACATAGCCCTCCAGTAATTGTTTTTATCATCCATGTGCTTATCTAAATGTTCTAATGTATCTGCCTCACATACTTAACACTCTGGAGTATAAAAACCTACCTCTGACTGTCCTCCAATCACCTAAAATTATGTCCTCTTGTATTAGTCATTGCCACCCTGAAGAGGCACTGGCTGGATACCCTATCTATGCTTCTTATCATCCTGTACACCTCCATTAAGAGACCTCTCATTCTTTGTTCCAAACAGAAATGCCCCAGCTCATTTAATCTATCCTCAAAAAAATTCTCTCTAATCCCAGAAGCATACTAGTAAACCTTCTCTGCACCCCCACTAAAAATGCCCCAACCGCCCTATAATGAGGCAACCAGAACTGAACACAATATTGTAAGTGCGGTCTAACCATAGTTTTTAGAACTGCAACATTATCTTGCGGCTCTTGAACTCAATCTCCCAACTATCGAAGGCAATACACCTTCTTAATCACCCTATCAAATTGCACAAGCAACACACATAAAAGTTGCTGGTGAACGCAGCAGGCCAGGCAGCATCTCCAGGAAGAGGTACAGTCGACGTTTCAGGCCGAGACCCTTCGTCAGGACTAACTGAAGGAAGATTGAGTAAGAGATTTGAAAGTTGGAGGGGGAGGGGGAGATCCAAAATGATAGGAGAAGACAGGAGGGGGGAGTGATGGAGCCAAGAGCTGGACAGGTGATTGGCAAAAGGGATACGAGAGGATCATGGGACAGGAGGTCCGGGAAGAAAGACAAGGGGGGGGGGGACCCAGAGGATGGGCAAGAGGTATATTCAGAGGGACAGAGGGAGAAAAAGGAGAGTGAGAGAAAGAATGTGTGCATAAAAATAAGTAACAGATGGGGTACGAGGGAGAGGTGGGGCCTCGCGGAAGTTAGAGAAGTCGATGTTCGTGTCATCAGGTTGGAGGCTACCCAGACGGAATATAAGGTGTTGTTCCTCCAACCTGAGTGTGGCTTCATCTTTACAGCAGAGGAGGCCGTGGATAGACATGTCAGAATGGGAATGGGATGTGGAATTACAAATGTGTGGCCACTGGGAGATCCTGCTTTCTCTGGCGGACAGACCGTAGCAATGTTCAGCAAAGCAGTCTCCCAGTCCTGCGTCGGGTCTGGCCAATATATAGAAGGCTACATCGGAGGAGCACCGGACGCAGTATATCACTGCCATTGATCTCACCGGCTCCAACACCTCCAGGGCATATTCAAAACCCGGACTCCAGCAACGACCATGGAACACATTTTAATTCCACATCCCATTCCCATTCTGATGTCTCCACGGCCTCCTCTACTGTAAAGATGAAGCCACACTCAGGTTGGGAGGAACAACACCTTATATTCCGTCTGGGTATCCTCCAACCTGATGGCATGAACATCGATTTCTCTAACTTCCGCTAAGGCCCCACCTCCCCCTCGTACCCCATCTGTTACTCTATTCTTTATACACACATTCTTTCTCTCACTCTCCTTTTTCTCCGTCTGTCCCTCTGAATATACCCTTTGCCCTATCCTCTGGGTCCCCCCCCCTTGTCTTTCTTCCCGGACCTCCTGTCCCATGATCCTCTCGTATCCCTTTTGCCAATCACCTGTCCAGCTCTTGGCTCCATCCCTCTCCCCCCTCCTGTCTTCTTCCTATCATTTTGGATCTCCCCCTCCCCCTCTCAAATCCCTTACTAACTCTTCCTTCAGTTAGTCCTGACGAAGGGTCTCGGCCTGAAACGTCGACTGTACTTCTTCCTAGAGATGCCGCCTGGCCTGCTGCGTTCACCAGCAACTTTTATGTGTGTTGCTTGAATTTCCAGCAGCTGCAGAATTCCTGTTGTTTGCTATCAAATTGCACAGCAACTTTGAGGGATCTGTGGAACACAAAATCCCTGTTCCTCCACACTAAGAATCCTTACATTATCCTGTACTTTGCTTTCAAGGTTGACCTTCCAAAGTGTATAACTTTGCACTTCTCCAGATTGAACTCCATCTGCTACTTCTCAGCACAGCTCTGCATCCTATCAGTGTTCCCATAACCTATAACCTTCTGCACTATCCGCAACACCAACATTTGTGTCTACTGCAAACTTACTAACGCACCCTTCCGCTTCCACATCCAAGTCATTTATAAAACTCCAGCTGGTTCACCATTGGCAGCTGTCCTTCAACTCTGGGGTCTTGTTGGTTGTGGTCTTTCATTGATTCTGTTGTGTTTATTGGTATGCTGGCAAGAAAAGGAATCTTGGGGTTGTATATGGTGGCACGTGTATGTACTTTGATAATGTATTTACTTAGAACTCTGCTATCCCTTCTCCAGCCAAACTCCCTTTTCTTTGTAATTAAAGCATGGTCCTTTGGCCAGACATTTGGACACCATCCATAACATCTGCTGACATGGTCCATTTTATTAAATACTGTTTCTGTGAGGTACCTTAGGGTACTTTCTAAATACGAATTGTAGGCGAATCACACATAGTTCATGGCATTGGCCCTTAAGTTGAGATCATGCATCCCTTTGCTCTGTGCTCATTGGTATCATCTTTTATTATGTTTCTCCTGGTTCTTATGATGCAGGTTTCCTGTTACAACATTGAGCGGGACCAGTGGTCAACAGTATCCGAAATGCCCTTTGGCCATGGGGAGCCAGGTATCGCCATCCTGGACAACAAAATATACGTCTTGGGTGGGAGGTCACATGACCGCTACACACGCACAGACTATGTGCACATATACAATGTGACAGATCACTGCTGGGAGGAAGCTCCTGACATTGAATGTGCCAATTCGGGCATGTCCTGCTGTGTCCTTACTCTCCCAAGGAGGCTGGTGGAGGACTGGGCAAATCCCACACCACAAAAGCCAGCCCAGCGAGTTTGCCGCCGCCGTGCCTACATGCTTCCTGAAGTGGTTGGGCTTTCTGACTTCGAGGAGCTCAGTTCCAGTGAAGACTGAAGTCAGGTTAAGGTGCCAGAACTGTCAACTACTCTGATTCTGTGGATATTCACCCGCTCCCTTTTCTCCTCCTCATGTTCTTAACTGCTCTTGAAGAATCTGGGTTGTCAACACACTGAGTAGACCTTGCCTGCTGAGGGAGGTTAGTCTGCAGGAATACATATGCTTCTCTCCCTGCCTCGCCTGCACTATTATCCTATTGAACTGATTATTGCTGAGAAACCAATTTTGACAGAATGCAGGTGTGCAGGAAGATTATTACATCAGAATCTGCTTCAGTCATCGTGCTGGTTAATAAATACTCCCTCAATCGGATCTTGTATCTTTCATCCCAGCAAAACTGTGGAGACTAATCATCAGTTTCAAAGCTCAATACATCACAAGGAATACTCCTGGGACTGTGTGCACACTGCCAGTTCATCATTGAGGAGACTTACATTTCCTCATTTCTCTCTGCATCTTAGTCTCTCCCTTGCACTTCCTTCCCACTCATCGGTTCACTCTGCTCTAGATGGTTCTTCTCTGAAGTATCTCCTTGCAGTTTCACTGTACGGGAGCTAGACTTCATTCCATGTTCTTTGTCTTCCCTCATATCCATATTGTGGAGTTCCTCTGCTCAGTTTTCCTTCTCCGCCCATTAGAAAATTCCAGGTGGGGCCTCTCCATGCTAATTGTGGCACAGCACTAGCGCTTTTGCTCCTGAGTGATAAACTAGTAGGTTGAAGACCCACTCCAAAGAATTGAACAGATATAAGTGATCTGTCTGTTGCAGCCAGAGAGGCCATTTGCCAGGTGGATTAAGGCTTGATTTGTCTCAGGAAAGAGAAAACCATTTACCTAACAGTTGGATGGGAATGATCTGTAGCTACTTCCAAGAGCAGGGGAGCTACTCCCAATACTGTGACCCACATTCTTGCTTGTACCTGAAGTTCACCTGGTTGTACTGGGTACGGCAGTAATATTCATTATGATATCAGCCACTTGACGCAAGTTTGTGTGTGGATGGGGAATTTATCATTATGTCAGAGTGTGAAAAAACATGCTTGACTCTAAGCTCTAGGCAGTGAGGGCAGCTGACAGGAGTTTGCTGCATTTCATCATCTCCCTGGCTATACAGTGGTTTGGAGGTTTTATTACACATGATAGAATTGCAGGTTGTTTTTATTTAATTCAGTTTATTTTTTATACTTCACTCCTCTGAGGAGGACTGCACTTTACACAATCGGCCATCATCTGGTTTTCCAGTGCAGTGGTGAGATTGGCTGTGTTTGACCCAGATACCCTGCCATTGCCCCTAAACATGAAAGAAGAATCAGTAACTAACCTTGATGCTCACTTTTAAAGTTTGAGGGTTGATGTAGAGTTAGTCTCTCAAGTCTCCTTGTGACTTGTCCTATGTGTTTGCCTTGCATCTGCGAAGTGCCTAGGAATGTGCTTCCAGTCAAGATGCATATGAATGCATGTTACCAAGGTGTGTTGTATTAACCAATTTATTGACAGTGAACTGCATCTAATCACAGAGTGCATCAATCACGCTTACTTCAAGATTCCTAGTGTCCAAGAGTGACCCTAAAGGAGATCCACTGCTAAAAATCTTCAGCATTTCCTTGATCCTCCATGGTTGGTATGAATTTAATGTTTACCTCACTTGTAACTTGTGTTGCAAACCTGTGAAGCAACCAAGAAATTGTTAGCCAAAGTCTGGGGCAATCATGACAAGAATATTGACTTTATGAACATCAGGACATTTTCCAAAATTTCTGCTGCAGGGTGACAGCCCAATATGCAGACTGTCAGACAGACACCCTGCTGTGTTCCAACAGCTGCAGTGCTGGCTGCGATGGTATAGTCCACCAATCTAGGGTTGTTTCCTTGGAAAGAGCTTGTTAAAGTTTATCAAGGATTAAACTGGCAATAAGGCACTGAAGATAACTGGAATAACATTTGATGGAAATCGTCAAATCATGGAACCTTTTCTGGAGTTTGAGTACACTTGTCCTCCAGAGCATTGAAGTTTTGTGACATTAAAACCTGCACTCATTAATTTTACAATGTCAATTCATTGCTGCATGAAATACAAATAACAAAACTTTGTACTTTGCATAGATTTTCAATCTGGCTCATTATTTGTGCTCTCTAAGCTGTTTGTTTCCCAGCTGCTAGAGAGGTGGGAATGGGAACCTGTACAGTGGTGGCAGGAACCCATCCAACAGCAGTGCTGGGGAATACCCTAGGAGCTCTGTAAGAGGGGAAGAGGGGACCCCTCCAACAGGCGAAGGAGAAATGTCCTGTTGCACTTTAAAGGATAGGAGCTTTTATGCAAGTGCTTATTCCTCCCCCATTTCGTCATTTTTCTTATTACAGTTTGAGAGATTTTGCCATGTTCTAATTTGCAGGTGCTTTTCTGAGTCATCGAGCACTACAGCACAGAAACAGGTCATTCAGCTCATCTGGTCCATTTGAACCTTAGCCATCCCCATCCATACCCCATCTATCCTTTAATGTTGAAATCAAACAAACATCCACCAGTTCTGTTGGCATCTTGTTCCACACTCACACCACCCTGAGTGAAGGAGTTAGCTAATGTTTGCTAATGCTACTCAGGAGGGTTTAAACTAGTTTTGCAGGGAGCTGGGAAACAGAGCTCCAGGTCAGTAAAGGAAGGATTGGACAGGAAGGTAGATGTCAGGGAAAGTATTGAAAGGCAAAACTGAAATAACAGGTATGATGGATTGGACAGTTTGAAGTGTGTTTTTTCCTTTGCTAGGAGTATTACGAGTAAAGATGATGAACTGAGAACGTGGATCAGTACATAGAACTACGATATTGTGGCCATTACAGAAACTTGGCTGAGAGAGGGGCAGGAATCTGTGATTAATGTACCAGGTTTTCAAAGTTTTCGAAAAGATCGGGGGGTCGGGGGCCACTACTAATCACAGTTGCAGGCAGTGAAGACATGGAGAGGTCAGGCACCGAGTCCATTTGGGTGGAACTCAGGAATAGTAAGGTTGCAATCACACTGATAGGATTGTACTACAGACACCCCCAATAGCCTCTGGGACATTGAACAGATTAGGGTGAGGCAGAATTTAACAGTATCCAGGAGGGTTTATTAAATCAAGATGTAGTTGGTCCAACAAGGAGGAGGTCTGTACTGGACCTGCTGATGGGTAATGAGCCTGGCCAGGTGACTGACCTTTCAGCGGGAGACTACAACTTCTGGTCTTTAGGATAGCTACAGAAAGGGATTGGTATGGTCCTTGCAGGAGAGTTTTAATTTGAAGTCAGGCAAATAAGGGCATTAGGCAGGAACCAAGGAATTACAGTAATTGGGAACACCTTTTTTCTGGCAAGTACAGATCAGACATGTGGAGGGTGTTTAAAGTTCATTGGATAGAGCACAGGAAAAGTGTGTAAAGAAGAAAGGACAGGGATGAAAAGATAAAGAGAACCTTGGATGTCCAGAGAGGTCAAGAAGAAAATTGAAAACTATGTAAAGCTTTGGCAGTTCGGATCAAATGGAGCACATGGGTATAAAGAAGCCAGAAAAGAACTAAAGGAGGGAATTAGGAAAGCCAGGAGGGGTCATGAAAAGTCCTTGGCAAGTAGGATTAGGGAGCAGGTAGGACCACACAAGGATAAAGGAGGAAAATTTTCTTGGATGCAGAGAGTGTGAGTGAGGTACTTAGTAAATACTGAAGCAAAGTACTTAAGGAAAGGGGTATGGAGGACTAGGAGATCAGTGCCGAGTATATAAATATGTATATAAATAGAGAAAAGATGGGCAGGAAGGCAAAGGAAATGGGGTGGTGCTCTTAATTAAGGATGAGATCAGGGCGATATAAGACCTACGGAGCAGAATGTTGAGTCCATCTGGGTAGAGATTAAGAATCGTAATGGGGGGAAAATCACTGGTGGGAGTTGTCTATAGGCCACCTAATAAAAATATTGCAGTGGAAGAGGCGATTAACCAAGAAATAACTGAGGCTTGTAAGAACGGAACGGCAGTTATCATGGGGGATTTTAACTTCCACGTAGATTGGGTGAATCAGATTGGTCAAGGAAGTTTTGAGGAGGACTTCATAGAATGCATCCGTGATGGCTTTCTTGAGCAGCATGTTAGTGAACCTACAAAGGAAAATGCTATCCTAGATCTAGTCCTGTGCATTGAGACAGTTAAGATTAATAATCTTCTTGTCAGGGATCCTCTTGGAAAGTGATCATAGTATGATTGAATTTTGCATACAGATGGAGAATGAAATAGATCTAAAACTAGTGTATTATGCTTGAACAAGGGAGACAACAACAGGATGAGGGAGGAATTGGCTAATGTGGATTGGGAGCACAGGCTATTTGGTAGGACAGTTGAAGAACAGTGGAATACTTTCAAAGAGATTTTTCACAGTGCTCAACAGAAGTATATTCCAGTCAAAAGTAAGGACAGTAAGTGTGGGGAGAGCCAGCCTTGGATAACTAAGGACATAAAAGATAGTATCAAATTAAAAGCTCGTGTACAAAGTCTCAAAGAGTAGTGGGAGACTGGAGGATTGGGAAAACTTTAAAAAGCAACAAAGAACAACTAACCAAGAAATTAGAAAAGGGAAGATAAGTGTATCAAAGTAAATTAGCACAAAATATAAAAACAGCAAAAGTTTTTATAAATATATAAAGCAGAAGAGGGTGGCTAAAGTCAGTGTAGGTCCATTGGAAGACAAGGGGAAATTGATATTGGGTGATAAGGAAATGGCTGAGGCATTGAACGACTATTTTGTGTCGGTCTTCACTGTGGAGGACACGTCTAATATGCACAAGAATGATGTTATTGATGAAATGGGAGGCGAGGACCTTGATAAAATCACTGTCACTAAAGAATAGTGATGAGCAAACTAAAGGGCCTAAAGGTAGATAAGTCCCCTGGCCCTGATGGGATGCATCCTAGGGTGCTAAGGGAATTGGTAGAGATTAGACGTGTTGGTAATCATTTACCAAAATTTTCTAGGCTCTGGGCAGGTCCCAGCGGATTGGGAGACAGCAAGTATTATGCTACTTTTTAAAAAAGGATGTAGGCAAAAGACGGGCAACTATAAGCCAGTTAGCTTAATCTGTAGTCGGAAAATGCTTGAAGTTGTCATTAAGAAATAGCGAAACATTTAGAAAGGAGTAGTTCCATTAGACAGATGCAGCATGGATTCAGAAAGCACAGGTCCTGTTTGGCAAACTTACTGGAGTTCTTTGGGGACATAATGAGTGCAGTGGATGCCGTATACTTGGATTTCCAGAAGGCGTTTGATAAGGTGCTGCACAAGAGACTTACAAATAAGATACGGATGCATGGAGTTGGAGAAAGTGTATTGACATGGATAGTGGATTGGTTAACCAATAGAAGGCAGAGAGTTGGTATAAATGGGTGTTTCTCCGGTTGGCAGTCAGTGGTGAGTGGGGTGCCACAGGGGTCAGTGCTGGACCCACAGCTGTTTACCATTTACATTGATGATTTGGAAGAGGGGACTGAGTGTAGCGTAGCAAAATTTGCTGATGACACTAAACTGAGTGGAAAAGTAAATTATACAGATATTGTGGAGAGTCTGCAGAGGGATATAGATGGGTTACAGTGAGTGGGCCAAAGTCTGGCAGATGGAATACGACGTTGGTAAATGCGAGATCATCTGCTCTTCTATTATTCCTTCCAAAGTGGATGATCTCACATTTACCAACGTTGTATTTCATCTGCCAGACCTTGGCTGGTGAAAGATTGCAGCATGCTGTTGTGCAGAGGGACTTGGGAGTGCTTGTGCATGAATCGCAGAAGGGTGGCTTGCAGGTACAACAGGTTATTAAGGCAGCAAACGGAATGTTGGCATTCATTGCTAGACAGATTGAATTCAAGAGCAGGGAGGTCATGCTGCAACTATACAGGGACTGTACCTGGAGTACTGTGTGCAGTTCTGGTCTCCATACTCGAGGAAGGATATACTGGCTTTGGAGACAGTGCAGAGGAGGTTCACCAGGTTGATTCCAGGGATGAACGGGTTAACCTGTGAGGAGGCATTCAGTGGCCTGGGACTATACTCTCTGGAATTCAGAAGAATGAGAGGAGATCTTACAGAAACATACAAAATTCTGAAAGGTTTAGATAAGATACAAGTAGGAAAGTTGTTTCCATTGGTAGGTGAGACTGTAACTAGGGGACATTGCCTCGAGATTCAGGGGAGAAGGTTTAGAATGGAGATGAGAAACTTTTTTCCCAGGGAGTGGTGAATCTGTGGAATTCTATGCCCAGGGAAGCAGTTGAGGCTTCTTCACGAAATATATTTGAGATAGATAGGTTTTTACATAGTAGGGGAATTAAGAGCTATGGGGAAAAGGCAGGTAGGTGGAGCTGAGTTTACAGACAGATTAGCCATGATCTTACTGAATGGCGGGGCAGGCTCGATGGGCTGGATGGCCTACTCCTGCTCCTATTTCTTATGTTCTTATTTAGAGGTTGGGGAGGAGGAAGTGTTGGGTCTCCTATTACATATTAAGGTGGATAAGTACCCAGGGCCTGATGGGATTTACCACAGGTTATTAAAGGAGACGAGAGATTGCTGGGACCCTGACCAGTACCTTTGTGTCCTGGAGGACTGGTGAGTATCCAATGTACCTCTATTTAAAGAAGGGAAAATCCTGGGAACTAAAGATAGGCAAGTCTCACATCAGTTGTAGGGAAATTGCTGGAGAAAATATTTAGGGATAGGATACCTGAGCATTTGGAAACCCGTGTCGTGATTAGGGAGAGGCAGCATGGCTTTGTGCGGGGCAGGTCGTGTCTTACCAGCTTGATTTCTTGACAAGGTGACGAGAGGGATTGATGAGGGTAGGGCAGTGGATGTTGTCTGCATGGATTTTAAAAAGGCGTTTGACAAAGTCCCGCGTGAGAGTCTAATCGAGAAGATTAAGATGCATGGGGTTCCCCACGAATTGGCTGCTTGGATTCAAAACTGGCGCAAAGAAGACATTGGGTAGTGGTTGAAGGGACATACTTGAGCTGGAGGTCTGTAACTGGTGGTGTTTTGCACAAATCTGTGTTGGGATCTCTGCTGATTATGATGTATATAAATGACCCGGATGAAAATGTAGATGGGTGGGTAAGTTTGCGGATGATACCAAGATTGGATACCTTTATAAAATCTTCCCTCATTGTCCTACGCTCCAGGGAATAAAGTCCTGAACTATTCAACCTTGCCCTACAACTTAAGTCCCAGCAACATAACACACAAGAGAAAATTTAGATGCTGGAAATCCAGCAACACACACACAAACTACTGGAAGAACTCTTCATGCTGCCTGGCCTGCTGATTTCCTTCAGGATTTTGAAGGCATTTATATATTTTCTTTCACGAACAAGAGAAAATCTGCAGATGCTGGAAATCCAAGACACATGCAAAGGTCTTCGGGCCAAAACGTTGACTGTACACTTTCCATAGATGCTGCCTGGCCTGCTGAGTTCCTCCAGCATTTTGTGTGTGTTGCTATACATTTTCTTGGTATTTTTTCAATCTTATTGATATCTTTCCTGTCAGTAGTGACCAGAACTGCACACAATACTCCAAATTAGGCCTCAACAACATCTTACACAATTTCAACATTCATGTACTCAATACTTTGATTTGTGAAGGCCAATGTGCGAAAAGGTCTCAAATCCTATTTACTTGTGATGCCACTTCCAAGAAGTCATGGATCTGTGCTCCCAGATCGCTTTGTTGCATTGCACTCCTCAGTGCCCTAACCTTGGTTTGTCCTTCCAAAGTACAACACCTCACACTTGTATGTATTAAATTCCATCTGCCATTTTCCAGATCTCACTGCAAGCTTTTATAGCCTTCCTCATTGCCTATTACACCCTAATTTTAGTGTCGTCTGAAAATTTGATGATCCAGTTTATGACATTATTATCCAGGTTGTTGATAATGACAAACAACTACAGGCCCAGCTGCTATTCTTGCAGCACACCACCACAGTCGCAGGCCTGCAGTCAGAGAGGCAACCATCTACCACAACTCTGGCTTTTCCCGCAAAGCCAATATCAAATCCAACCTTGTCAAGGGCCTTCCACGTAGACATCATCCATTGGCTTCATTAAGTTTCCTGCTAACATCTTTGGAAAAACTCTTCAAGACTGGTTTGATATGACCCTTCAGCACAAAACCCCATTGACTATCCCTAATCAGACCCTGTCTATCCAAATATATCCAGCCCCTTAGAACATCTTTCAATAATTCGTATCACAAGTTTTCTCAGATCTTCCAAGGTTACTATGAATTTAACATCTACCTCACTTGATCCACAGCAAACCCAGGCTGTGAAGCAACCAAGAAATTAGCCAAAGGCTGGGACAATCATGCCAAGAAAGAATTGACTTTATGAACATCAGAGACATTTGGAAAATTTCTGATACAGGGTGTCAATCCAAAATGTTGACAATTCTACCCCACTGGATCCACTGTATTCCTGCAGAGGTTCCATTAGCTGTGAAGAAGTTTGGAATGTCCTGTATTCAGAAGAAGTGCGAGAGAAATGTATGTCTTTCTAAGCAGTGATGGTCTGCATACTTGCTTTTCTGAGGTTGGCATGTTCATAGATCAGTTTAAAAAGTTAAAGATGATCGAAGGAAGGGCTTCAACATATCTGTTCTCTGCCTTGATGCTGTGCATCTACTCAATGTGGTCAGCTATCATTGTTTTTATCTAAACTCTGCTAACATGAAACTAAACCTGATCTGCCTTCATGGTGGGTTAGCAGAGAAGGCAATCAGCTTTGTGTACAAGCTCACTGACCACTTCCTGATTCTGCAGTGAATGCTTTACATAGTGTGTTTCACACCTTGAAGGAAAAGGAAGACCAGCTTTCCCAGATGCAGTTCTCATCTAGTGAGTAGATTGACTCCCTGATCACTGCCACAGATAAACTCAAAACAGCTTGCAATTTGAAGACCATCTTGCTGGGTAGGTAATTGTCAGCCATGCTCTGCCAGGTTTTGGCCAGAGTACAGAAAACTTAGCAACATCAGCTGTTAATGATGAGAGATTTCTCGGTAGGCCAGGTGGGCCACTGCCTCATCCGTTGGCTTTGTGATGTGGAGTCATTTTGGCCAGTGTTCTTTATCTGGATTAGGTTAGTGTGGCACTGGGTAAAATCTGGTGTAGTCCAGCTAACATCCTTCTCCATCAATGAGAAATCCAGACTGCATTATCAGGTGGGGTTGGGTGATGGGACAGGAATATTGCTGTTCGATGTGCCAGTGTATGATGGGCTGTGGAAATAGCAGCATGGCCCAGGCCGAGAGCTTCTGTTTTCTACTGCTTGTTAAGGTTTAATCTTTTGGAATATCACTCCCTCTATGCTGATGACTGCATGGCTAGGCACACCTCAAAAACCACTTACAAATTTGCTAATAAAGCACTGTTGGTAGAAACTCTGATGGCAATGAGATGTTTAGGAATGAAATAGATCAGCTGGTTAAGTGGTGTCACAATAACAATCTTGCACTCAACATTGGCAAGACCAAAGAATTGATTGTAGACTTCATGAAGGGGAAGTCGGGAGAACACACCAATTTTCATTGAGGGGGTAACAGTGGAAAGGGTGAGCAGTTTCAAGTTTCTGGATGCCAGTGTCTCAAAGGATCTATTCTGGATCCAACATGTTGATGTAATTACACCAAAGGCACACTTGCAACTATACTTCATTGGGAGTTTGATCTGTCACCAAAGACTCCAGCAAATTTCATCAGATGTGGAGACATTCTGACTGGTCGCATCACCATCAGGTAAGGAGCGATCGATGCACAAGATCGGAAAAAGCTTCAGGGTTGTAAACTCTGCCAGCTCTGTTATGGATACAAGCTTCTCTACCATCAAGAACATCTTCTAAAGGCAGCATCACTATTTGGGACATACACTGTTGTCATTTCTACCATCAGGGAGGTAGTATTTGAGCCTGAAGACCCACATTCAACAGTTTCTTCCCCTCAGTCATCAGATTTCTGAATAGTTAATGAACGCCAACTACCTCACTGTTTCTCCTTTGCACTACTGATTTATTTTTATTGTAACACAGTATACAAAATTATGAGGGATATAGATAGGGTAAATGCAAACAGGCTTTCCCATTAGAAGCTGTAGTTTAAGGGTGAAAGCTGAAGTATTTAAAGAGAATCTGAAAGGGACTTCACTCAAGAGGGTTGTGCAAGTGTAGAGCAAATTACCAGCAGAAATAGATGCAAGTTCAACTGCAACATTTGAGAGAAATTTAGATAAATATATGAATGAGAGGGGTATGGAGGTGTGGGTAGATTACACTAGATGAATAACAGGTCAGCATGCACTGGATAGAATGATAGATCTGTTTTGTGCTGTAGTGTTCTATGACTAGTAATTTGCTATGCCTACACTGTCACAGGAAAGCTGCACCCAGCAAGGACCCCAACCATCCAGACCCTGCTCTCTTCTTGCTGCTGCCATCAGGAACAGTAATTCTCCCTTAACTATCGGTCTCTTACACCACTTACTCTTCCCACAACCGATGGACTCTTCATCTTAGTATTTGCTTATTTATTAATTTCTTCTGTATTTACACAGTTTGTCTTGCTGAGTGCAGTCTTCCATTGACTCAATTGCTTCTTAGATTTACGGTGTAAAATAAATCTCAGGGTTGTATATGGTGACATATATGTACTTTGGGTAATAAATTTACTTCGAACACAAATTTCAAGACTTGTCAGTGGCAATAAACCTGTTTCTGATGTTAAAGTCATAGGAGTAAGAGGTTAGAGGGAATGTTTCCCGTGAGAGGTGATGATGGAAGCAGAGAATGTATACAGTATACCACCTGAAATCCTCACTCTTTGGGTTTTTTCCTGTTTTCTGGATGCCTGCAAAGAATAAATGACAAAAACATTAGAACCTGAGCCCCCCCCTCCCCCTCCCATGCACAAGCAGCAGCAAAGCATTAACCTCCCCCATTTGCACAAGCCACCCCCACCATCCAATCAATTATCTTGATGTTGCGGTGTTTGCAAACTCAGCAATTAGCTTGCAGATGTTTCACCACCAGTCAAGGTGATAACTGAGCACTGAGGATGTCACCTCAATTGGTGATGAAACATCTGAAAGCTAATCGCCAACTACACAAAGAGGCAATTGTACCCAAGGTCACCAGAGAAGTAGCAGGCAGATTGATAAGGCAGGCGAGTGGTGGGATCAAACTCAAAGAACAAGCTGTAGGAAGACAAGACTCACATGCTCCTGTCTTTATCAACAGTGCCGAGGTTAAAAGCTTCAAGTTCTAGGAGCGAACACCACCCACATTGACACCACAACCAAGAATGCTCACCAATGCTTCTACTTCTTCAGGATGTTAAATAAATTTGGCATGTTGCCATTGACCCTTATTAATTTTTTTCAAATTGATCAACCACAGAAAAGCATCCTATCTGGATGCATCACGGCTTGGTATTGCAACTGCTGGGCTTGCAACCACAGGACATTGCAGAGTCGTGGAAACTGTTCCACAGGCATCATCAGCCCTGCTATAAAATGTGATCATGACAGATCAGAGAGTCTGTCACAATCACATGATCACCCTAACCCAGTCAATGAGCAAGTGAAAGTTGAAGACTCCATACAAACAGCATGCTGCTGGATTGATGTGCCACCATGCCAAAACCTAGCAAGTCGGTCAATGGACACAGGCAAAACCCAACAAGTGTTTCATACGCAGGAGGCAATGAAAGAACTGGGTCTAACCAGGCCCTTCAGTCCACCAAGTCTGAACCAACCATCAACTATCCTTTTATATTAATCCCACGTTGCTCTCATGCTACAATTCAAGATTCTACCACTCTCTTCCATACTAGGGGCAATCTCCCAATCAATTTATGAGACATGGGAATGGACCAGAGACAAAATTCACATGGGTCAAAGAAGGTGCAAACTCCACAGAGCACTGGAAGTTAGAACAAATCTACGTCACTGTATGTGTGGGGCAGTGGCTCTGCAATCCATGCAGCTGTAACTACTATAACAAGCTTAAAATGAAACATCTGTTAGCCACTCACTGGGACCTTGGTCAGCAGATGAATTTTTACCCAAAGATTACCTGGATCCAAGGTCAGGCTGACGACATTGATTATTCTCAGTGTAGCATTGATCCTACACACCCTGCTAGCTCTGCTGCTGCCCAGGCCACTGGGACTCTTGTTCCACCTCCCATCTCCATGGCTATATAGGCCCGTCTTTCCATGCAACTTTTCCCAGAGCTCCCCGACACCAGTTCCCCACCACTCAGTGGGGCAGTGCTCCCTGTGACCCACCCAATGACTCCTGTACTGCCGTCCTCAGCCCCAGTCCGCTTCAGGTTCATACCTGCATTCTCAGGTGCACCACCATGACCATCCTGCCTAATATAGGCAAAGAACCAACACAAACTGTCACTCCATTCCATTGAGCCTGCCTCATCCAGCCAGATGGTTGCATCCGTCCATCTGCTCCCCAGTTCGAGCTGATGATCCCCGACCTCCATGCTGGAAAATGAAGCAACAAACAGCCAAAAGAACTCTGTTAGGCAGCAACTGCAGAAGATGGTTGATCTATTGGCTCAGGAATCTGCATCAGGACTGAGTATACAGGGAAGATATCCAGTGCCTAGAGGCGAGAGGGGGAGACAGAGACTGGAAGGTGATGGGTGGAGATGGGGGAAGACAAGGGGTAGGAATAGTACAGGTGAACGGGGAACCTGGGTGGACTGGCGGGAGTGGATGAGGAACATAAGGTTACCTGAAGTTCATACCATGGGGCCATCTTTTCAAAACCTGCACAATGCTTATGGAGTTTGACAGAGGTTGCATCGAAACAAGTCTGGATCAGTCAGTAAAACAATTATACAGTTACAAGAGTTAATCATTTTATTGTGTTTTAAGGTAACAGCCCCAATATCATTTCAGACCATTTGTACTGTTTCCATTTCAGTGTTGAATACACACCCTAAAACTTAATATTTAAATATAACTAAAATGGTCAGTGACTAGGAGACCTGGGTACTTTGGGGTACTAGTGGTTGTGCTGAGATAGGAATTGCAAACCATGATTGAAACAAAAGATTGCAAGAGATTAAAATGGGAGATACAAGTAACCTCCTACTCAAGACCAGACAGCAGCCAGATATCAGATTAACTAGAGACAAGGGTAATGAACAGAAGTAGCTGCTTTCCAGTCAGGAATATATTAAGCATTTGAGGCCCATACTATTCTACTAGATCTTTTACTGCCCTTTACACTGTTCAGGGTCTCCCTTAATGCATACATAATGTAAAGCAGCCTTCCACACAGTAAATGTAACTAGACCTAAAGGATTACTTAATACTGCTGTTTGGGGAACTTGTGGGGCTTGCCCAAAGCTGGGCTGGAGAATGAGGCAAGTTAATCGGGACATGTCACTTCCAAAAACAAGCAACTGAACCCATAGCTTTGTAGCAAATATGCATCCACCACAGCTCTACAGATAAAAAACAAATAAGCTAAAATTAGCTGGCAACTGACTCGTTGCCAATCTGTCAGTGGCGGAAATGTTACACGTCAAAACTACAAGCTGCATCTGCCATGGTATGTTACTTGGAGAAACAGCAGCCTGCGGCTGCAAACAATATTCAAAGAGCAACTCCTGACAGCAAAGCCACAACATTGATCAAATGCTTCTGTCACACCAATAAACTTGAGGTAAGGTGGACTGTAGATCTATTTGAATTGGATTTCACCATTAAAATTTCTTAATAATTAACCAGGACTCCAATTCCCAAGACTGCAATGCTCTAGTGTGTGGAGTTTATACAATTCCCTTTATTGTTTTATATCTCTCCAGTCTGATATCAACAATAGCTGTATTAATAATGCAGGTACAGAATAGTAAAGGGAAATTGTAGATTAATGTAAAGTTTATTTGCTATATACAAACCAGCAACACACTGATCTGCTGGGATACTTCCACAATTGAATTCAGTGAAGAAAACTAAGACACTACATTGTGAACAAAAAGTAAAACATACTCTTAATGTCCCCTGAAAAAAAGGCCAATTTGTAATACTGTTAACTTCTGAAACAAATCAAAAGATTCAAAACTGCCCAGTTAAGGGTATTTTATGGATTTACTGGGGTTGCAAGCAAAGCTTAGTTCTTGGCACTTGCATTTAAAATACAAGATTTATTCAGTCAAAGGTTAGACATGACATGAACTGTTCCTCAGGCAAATGCTCTCCATTCCCAGAAGGTTAAATAAAAGGCATTCAATGGCGCTTCTGGAACACACATCAAAAGCTCTCTACAAAAATAAAAGTGTCACTAACATGCACATAGACCAGAGGTATTTTGTGATCATCTAAGCATTAAAAACTTCTGCAAGTTTGAAGTGTTGTAAACAAGTTTTATTGGCAACAGATGTAGTGGGAAGGCAAGCAAGTGAAGGTGGGTACATCTGCCCTGCACAGTTTGGTTCAGCTTCAGGCTGCACTCAGTGTTTGACACCTTCCAGAACCAAATACCAGCTTTATTTCCTTCCCATGGCACAAGCCTAATTAAAATATTGTGAACGGACATAAACTAAGCAGGAACAGAAGCGGGCCATGTGCTATCAACTTGTAAAGGGGAAACACTCAGAAACTGGAACCCATTCAGAGAGCTATAAGAACATCACCCATCCTCAATGTATTCCAGGCAACTAGACACAATTTCAGGAGTCCAGTGTAATAACTTGGCAGGCAAGCCAAGGGATCCATAGTGGTTTGATGAAGGAAAAAAAACAAACTAGGCCGAAAATATTACCATCAGCAGATGCATAGAGACATCAAAACATTGAATGATTGTGTTGAACAGTGCACTGGATGAACATTGCTGTTTCATTATGACCCAAGACCTGTTCACACAGCAAGTCCAGAATCACAGCTGGAGGAATATGAAACAGATATTCAAAACATCTTTTTACTGATTCTTGTATTTGCTCAAGTTCTAAAAACCCACTTCTAAGCAGACAGGACTGTGATACCTAATCTACTTCAACCTGGTTCCTTCCACAGCTCCAGATTTTTAGGCACTAGGTACATACTTTGGTTTGATGGTGACATTTCCCCCTCCCCTGCAGCAGAACTACCAAGGCATTTGTTTAATGCTCTGTGAAATATGAACCTGATCAACAATCATGCCCACTTGTCAAACACTATTCAAGGGGCCACAAAACAGATTAAAATAACCACCCTATCTGAAGAAAATCCAGTTAGCAACAATTTCTCACCTGCCCATGCGTGGCTGCCACCATTTATTCACCCACCACTGCTGAAATATTGGAAACCAATGATCAACTGACCTTCCCAGAGAAGAATCCTTCCCCTCTGAGTCCTGTGGTCGTGGTGGACAATTTCTGTATAATTACTCAACAGGTATTATCTGTGTTGGTATTACTGACCAAGCCCAAATGGGCAGCCATTAATAGGTGTGGCAGGGTGACAAGCCTCAGCTTTTAGTGTTGCACCGTAGTTAACAATATTCTCACACAGCTCATTAATTCAGTGCACATGTATTAATGTAGTCTTGAACTTCAAATAAAATCAACTAAAACTGAGGATAGAAGTCAAAGAAAGCTCAGTTTGAGATTGGATTGTTCTGTCAAAGGATAGCTTTTTTTTGAGAGGCTGTGCACTTGCACATTGTGTACGTGAGGAAGTGTGTCAGCCACGAAGCAAACTCAACTGCTGCCATCATCACCTGCACTAGATCAGCACTACTGATAGGGCAGTGGGACGCACGTGGTTAATAATGCACTTATTCTTGTCTGACACACAACATCAGCCATCAAGGTGGTAGATTAAGAAACTTTCACTTTGGAAATTATTTCCAAAACAAAAAGGCACATATTTCCATGGGAATAGTTTCTGCCTGCTTCGTAGGTTTCTAAATTTCCTGAACAACAGACAAGGATAATTGTTAAAAGTGGAACCCTGGCCTTCCTATTCCGAGATACGAACAGCTCCTCATTGAGTGAAACACGAGTCCCCAGGCAAGTCTGCAGAATACCCGCTTTCAAACCCAAAACGTCTTGGTTGATACTGCCCAACTCCACAAAATGTATGTTGACTCCTGCAGGCAACTTTTCTGGATGATTAATTCTGTTGCTGTCTATTCAGAGTGTTTCCCCTTTAAAAGCTTGTTTTACAGGTGTGACAGAATTGTATAACAGACATCCATGATTGTTATCTACAGCTATCTATCTGATTGCATCCAAAAACATTGGTGACTCCTCTACATGTTGTTTGCAGCACAACTGGCTAATATATATATATATATGTACGTTGTATTGAAAACGATTGAAAAACATTCTGGTGAGTTCAGATCCTCATTCATTCAGCTGTGACACTGTTCAGGATAATGCAGTATTGAGTCTCAGTCACATCCCTGCATGCCACTATTGATAAACATAGGAAGGAGGAATATCCATTTGAGTGTTCCAAGTTTTCGGGGCTTGGCCAACTACACACTTATCCCAGTTGACTACAAGTTCCAATCTGAGGCACCGGGACTGACGCTGTTCCTCTCCTCTATTTCCACTGGTTAGTAATGGTGTTGTTTTAATGGGAAATGGGAACAGCTCAGACAGAAACGT
Organism: Mobula hypostoma; assembly: GCF_963921235.1. Lineage (NCBI taxonomy): Eukaryota > Metazoa > Chordata > Chondrichthyes > Myliobatiformes > Myliobatidae > Mobula > Mobula hypostoma. The sequence goes on along the minus strand of NC_086122.1, from coordinate 6,535,893 downwards.
TAAATTCCAGCAGCTAAGCAGATACTCAAAAAACCAATCGCTTTTCCATTGCAAAATGATGTGTCCCCCTTTAATCTGGAAGCAATGCACCAAATGTTGATGCTGACTGTGTGATGAACAGGCAGATGGAGGTGACCAAATGTTCAGACCTTCAGGTCACTCATTCTCCTCAGGATTCTGGGGGTCGATGATCTGGACATGAGTGAAGGGGAAGAGTCCTTGCCGACCATTCACTTCACCCTCCCACTGGCCACTGATGTTCATTCTGGTCACTTTGACGATGTCGCCAATCTGTTGGAGAAGAAGACATCACATTTCAGTCTCTGTTAGTCTCATCCATTTCAACGCCAAGAATGGGCAATCGGTAAAAAAGAACAAAAGTTAACCAAGGAGATGGTCTGAATGGTATGAAGACTCCACCATGTATAGTCCACTCTGCCCCCAAACTGATGTACAAATTCCCAATGTCAACTGATTTACAATCAAACCATTGCTTAATGCTGGAGAAGTAGTACTTCCGTGAATAAAATGTTTAACTGAAAACAAAAACAATTGTTGCATCTCATTCCGAATTCTCCATCAATAGATTATTGCACTGCCCATATCAAGTGTTACCAGAGACCAAGCACCCAACAGGTTTACATTCTAGGCGCTGCTATACCACAATACAGCTTAAAGGGATAAAACAACAAAAACACATCCCCAATGCCCACCCCTCATCCCTTAAGCCCATACCAATTAAAAGCAGACAGAAGTTTTGGCAATGTGTGGTGGGCATCAGTGAACTACAGTGCTAATCTACCTCTATTGTCTCCTTTACCTGCACACCAAAACCAGTAACAAACTCCAAATTAGTCAAACAGGACCAGCTTCTGATTCGTCAAAATGCAGCAAGAAGCCAGGGAAACAAAACTAAATACATTTGCTATTTATGTTTGAAGTTTTAATAACACAGCAAGGTGCCCAGACTGAGACAAGGGGAAAATTCTTCAGTCAGGGAGTGGTGAATTTGTGAAATTCAATGTTATAGAGGGCTCTGGAGGACGTCACTGGCAATTTAAGGCAGTGTGTGACAAATTCTTGACTGGTAAGAGTGTTAAGGGTTACAGGGAGAAGGGAAAAGAATGGGGCTGAGATGGAACAATACATCAGGCGTGGTGTAGACTTGATGGGCTGAATGGCCTATTTCTGCTACATCTTATGTCTTTGAGGTCAATATCAAATACTTGGCACAGCGCAAGTTTATTGTACTCAGTGGTATGTGCCTGGAAAGGTCTGCTGGATGCAGATACGATAGTGGTGCTTAAAAGGCTTTTAGATAGTGTAAACCGCTGTCTGAGGATATAGATCACATAGAAGAGTATAGTTTAGTATCTTGTTAGGCACAAACTTGGTCAAGAGCTTGTTCTTATGTTGTACTGCTCCGTTCCCAGTCTATGATATTAATCCTTAGAGCAGCCAAGTCACAAAACCTGAGCGCAAATATATGTCAAGAGGCTAAACTGTATAAGATGAGAGGCATTGATTGTGTGGATAGCAGAGGTTTTTCCCAGGGCTAACATGAGGGGCCATAGTTTTAAGGTGCTTGGAAGTAGGTACAGAGAGGATGCACTGCCAGCAAAGGTGGTGGAGGTGGATACAATAGGGCCTTTTAAGAGATTCTTAGACAGGTACATGGATCTTAGGAAAATAGGGGGCTATGAGGTAGGGAAATTCTAGGCAGTTTCTAGAATAGGTTACATGGTCAGCACATCGTGGGCCAAACAGCCTGTAATGTGCTGTAGATTTCAATGACTCTATGAAATAAGTGACTCATCTTTTGATTTTTCTTCATGTCTGACCTTATTCTGAGGCAGTGACCTGATCTGAGAAATCCTAGTCATCATTCCGGCACACAGCTTGCGAGATTCCATTTGAATTTCAAGTCCTAATCAAATCGGACTTCAAACTGGATTTAAACATTACTAGTAGCCACAAGGATGAGAGAGATAACTACACTCTCCAACAGTAAATAAGTTCGTAAGGAGCATTGATGGAGATGGATGTTGGGGTGCAAGTACATAGCTCTCTGATGACAACACAAGTATACGGTGATGAACATCATTAGCCGGGGTGCTGATTACCTACAGTTGTAATGTCTCCTGGATTAGAATGTATTAGACAAGCGTGTCAGAGGATGAAGGGTGACCTAATAGTATAGAAAATCATGAGAAGCATAGCTACAAGGTGTGAGGGGAAAAGTTCAACATGGTAGGTACTCAGATTCAGTAATGCTGTCGAGGCATTTAGTAGGCACATGGACAGATAGAGAACTCTTTCTGACTAGCATCATGCATTGAAGGGCCTGTTTCTGCACTGTGCTCTTCAGTATTCAATACCAGAGCAAGCTGCTTTGACACAGTACACAGTATTAGCATAAGCAATGAATCACTTTTTCATGCTGTAAAGGTGTTCTTCGCCCAGCCACAACCTAGACATAGAAATGAAGCTGGTTCACAGTGTGTCCTTGGGACTTGATGCTTATTGCTGGTCACAGCACATACACGGCAGAGTTACAGATGGCATGCTGAGGGAACACCAGGGGGCAGTGCAAGCTGAAGAGCAGTGACTGAGAAACATTGAAAACCTACAGCACAATACAGGCCCTTCGGCCCACGATGCTGTGCTGAACATGTACTTCTTTAGAATTGCCTAGGGTTACCCACGGCCCTCTATTTTTCTGAGCTCCATGTACCTGTCCAGGATGCTCTTAAAAGAACCTATCGTATCCGCCTCCACCACCGTTGCCGGCCGCCCATTCCACACACTCACCACCCTCTACATGAAAAAAAAACTTATCCTGATATCTCCTGTCTCTACTTCCAGGCACTTTAAAACTGTGCCCCCTCGTGCTAGCCATTTCAGCCCTGGAAAAAGCCTCTGACTATCCACACAATCAATGTCTCTCATCATCTTGTACACCTCTATCAGGTCACCTCTCATCCTTTGTCGCTCCAAGGAGAAAAGGCCGAGTTCACTCAACCTGTTCTCATAAGGCATGATCCCCAATCCAGGGAATATCCTTGTAAATCTCCTCTGCACCCTTTCTATAGTTTCCACATCATTCCTATAGTGAAGTGATCAGAACTGAACACACTACTCCAAGTGGGGTCTGACCAGGGTTCTATACAGCTGTAACATTGCCTCTGGGCTCTTAAACTCAACCCCACAGTTGATGAAAGCCAATGCACCGTATGCTTTCTTAACCACAGAGTCAACCTGCGTAGCAGCTTTGAGTGTCCTATGGACTTGGACCCCAAGATCCCTCTGATCCTCCACATTTCCAAGAGCCTTACCATTAATACTATAATCTGCCATCATATTTGACCTACCAAAATGAACCACTTCACACTTATCTGGGTTGAACTCCATCTGCCACTTCTCAGCCCAGTTTTGCATCCTATCGATGTCCTGCTGTAACCACTGACAGCCCTCCACACTATCCACAACACCCCCAACCTTTGTGTCATCAGCAAATTTACTAACCCATCCCTCCATTTCCTCATCCAGGTCATTTATAAAAATCACAAAGAGTAGAGGTCCCAGAACAGGTCCCTGAGGCACACCACTGGTCACTGACCTCCATGCAGAATATGACCCGTCTACAACCACTCTTTGCCTTCTGTGGGCAAGCCAATTCTGGATCCACAAAGCAAGGTCTCCTTGGATCCCATGCCTCCTTACTTTCTCAATAAACCTTGCATAGGGTACCTTATCAAATGCCTTGCTGAAATCCATAGACACTACATCTACTGCTCTACCTTCATCAATGTGTTCAGTCACATCCTCAAAAAATTCCATCAGGCTCATCGGGCACGACCTGCATTTGACCAAGCCATGCTGACTATTCCTAATCATATTATGTCTCTCCAAATATTCATAAATCTCGCCTCTCAGGATCTTTTCCATCAACTTACCAACCACCGAAGTAAGACTCACTGGTCTATAATTTCCTGGGTTATGTCTACTCCCTTTCTTGAATAAAGGAACAACATCTGCAACTCTCCAATCCTACGTAACCTCTCCCATCCCCATTGATGATGCAAAGATCATTGCCAGAGGCTCAGCAATCTTCTCCCTTGCCTCCCACAGTAGCCTAAGTGCATCTCATACGATCCCGGAGACTTATTCAACTTAATGCTTTCCAAAAGCTCTAGCACATCCTCTTTCTTAATGTCTATATGCTGAAGTTTTTCAATCCACTGCAAGTCATCCCTACAATCACCAAGATCCTTTTCCATAGTGAATACTGAAGCAAAGTATTCATTTCTGCTATCTCCACTGGTTCTGTACATACCTTTCCAGTGTCACACTTGATTGGTCCTATTCTCTAACGTCTTATCCTCTTGCTCTTCACATACTTGTAGAAAAGCAAGAGTAAGACCTACATCTTCACCCAACCCTTGAATAACATACAAATTTAATATTTCAGTCTGACTGGTTCCACTTTGCTCACCAGAGAAACTCAAAGATGAGCCAGCTGCTCTGAAATGGCAGCCACTGATGGTTTGGGCTACAGCTGAGTACAGGGGGATCAGAATGTTCGACACGTGAAGACAAACCTGCACCCAGAACCAAATTCGGGTGAATTTCATCTTTACCAGAGCTTTGATACTAGACTGCTAATGCTGATTTCCAGAGTCACCCCCGATTTAACCTCTGAAAGTTAAATCATTTTGTAGAATTACTTGGCAAAATCCAAGCTGAACCCCAGTGGCAAAGCATAGAACTCCATGTATGGAACCAGATTGGTGATGCTGTTTCATCAGTCCTCTGCTTTATACTGATACTACTGGCTCGTTTCACCACTTCCCCTCTTTATACTGGCCAACACCCCTCTCAGCTCTCTAGCAGGGTTTCAACCCAAAATGGTCATTATTTCCACGTCCCTCTGCTCAACCAGATTTCCTCCAGCAGATTGTTTGCTGCCACAAGTTCCAGCAACTGCAGTCTTTTGGGCATCATAATAATAGCAATTAATAGCAATAATAGCAAAAAGGTAACAAGCCCCCTTAACAAACAAAAAGAAAATATCTATGCCCCTTGAGCATACAAAAGATGAGCAAGGACATAAATGGTCCGCTCCTCCCCTTCTTACCCCATCCCCAATTTATTTACTCTCTTTCCCTCTCACAATAACTCCTTGCCAGTTCTCCATCTTCCTCTGGTGCTCCTCTCCCCCTTTCTTTCTTCCAAGGCCTTCTGTCCTGATACTCCCCCTTCTCCAGCCTTGCATCCCTTTTGCCAATCAACGTTCCAGCTCTCGGCTTCATCCCTCCCCCTCCTGTCTTCTCCTATCATTTTGGATCTCCCCCTCTCAAATCTCTTACTCTCTCTTTTTCCGCTAGTCCTAACGAAGGGTCTCGACCTGAAATGTTGACTGTACTTCCTATAGATGCTGCCTGGCCTGCTGCGTTCACCAGCATTTTGTGTGCGTAACCCATTTGCCTGTAACACTGCGGTGTTTAGAACAGCAATAAACACAAGATAGCTTATACACACCATACATAGACTGTATGCCCATGAAGTGACGCAAGGCACAGGACTGCCTGGAGACACTGATCAGCCTTACTGCTTGGGGAAAGTAGCTGCTTTGAGTCTGGTGGTTCTGCTGTGGATGCTATGCAACCTCCACCCTGATGGGAGTTCAACAAACAGTCCATAGGCAGTGTGGGTGGGATCTTTCATGATGGCATTGCCCTTTTCTGTAGACATGTTCAAATACATAGTTGCCTGAAAGAGGAAGTGCAGTGGTTGAGGTGCATGGTATACTCGCTCTGATTATCAGAGTTGGGATACATCTGGCATCACCACACTAGGGGAATGGAACAGTTATGCTACAGGGTGTACAAATGATTCACAGGGATACTGCCTGGACTGGAGTGAGGAGGACAGACTGGATAGGCTGTGGAGCAAAGCAGGCCGAGGAGCTACCTTAGAGAGGTCTATAAAATCATAAAGGGCATAGATATGACAAAAAGTCAGTCTTTTCCCAAGGGTAGAGGGCATACGCTTAAGGTAAGGGGGAAAATATTTCAAAAGGGTCTCTGAGAGGCAAATGTATGGAATGAGCTGCACGTACAATAATGGCATTGAGGGAAACGTGGATGGAAAAGTCCAGAGGGATGTAGGCCAAACATGTTCAAAGCAGAATTACTGTTGATAACATCTTCAGCCCAGCATGAAAGAGCTGGACCAAAGAACCGATTTAATCGATGAAAACCTTGGCTGTTAGAGCGCATATCCACCAGCAATGTGAATGGTTGAGTTCAGAGATACAATATTAACTGAAAAGGTGGGATTCAAGCTGAGGATAATTCTTGCTGCTACCGCTGCCCATTAATCTACGTGTGGCTAGGCTTGGATAGTCACAAGAACCATGAGCTACTGTTTCTTGATAACAGGGCAAACACAGCTGATGTCAGGTCCACCTGAACAGTGGGTTTTAGTTTCCATTGCTTCCAAAGCCATTTTTATCCCTTGCAAAAGCAAAAGGTTCTTTGCCATATGACTCACCTGATAAACCATTTACATCAGAAAACTGTATTTAAAACAATCGAATGAACACTGAATAAGTGCCACACATTCTACATTACAAAGACAGCAGTGATGCAAAAGACAACATAAATATTTTCTGTAACCCTGAAGTTTCCAAAGATTTGTGCTCTTTAGGAACTGCAGCAATTGGAAGGAGCAGAGTGGTAGTTTTGCAGTGATGAAACAGCCCATTTAGCTTGTTGAGCTGCCTGCACTGTATCATGGCTGATATAACCAGGTGCAAAGCAGGTATGTTTCATTCCTTTGCACACTTCCTTTGAAAGACAAAAGGATCTCTCAATAGAAATCTCTTCCTCAAACCCTAGGATTCGCAGGAACATAATAATGATCCAATTTCCTTTGGCTTTTCCGGGAACGAAAAGCTGCATTTGCTTTCACATGTGAAACACTTCCTGGGTACCCTGTCGAGCACAGTCTGCATCATTCCCTTTATAACCAATGTCAATGCTCTTGGTCATGGTCACAATATACTGAAAAAGAACTTTGAACTTGTGGTTCAAACAAACCTCCAGTAAATGAATGTGGCCCAGACTCTCACACATAGATCACACAGCAGTAATACAAATCCCATCAACTCCAGGCGGACATTCTCCTGTGAGAAAACTCAGATTTATGAGAATTGCACTTTGATAGGAATATCATATCATGCACACGACATGAAAATTGGTGGTGTGATAGCAACTTGGGCAGCCTTCAGCTGCAAAATTATGTTAATTTGGGTACAATTAAATTGGTAATTTAGGTAAAAGTAATAGGCAAATGGTAGATAGAATTTAATCCTGAAAGCCAAGAGGAGATATATTCTGGTAGGATAAACAAGATTTGAATACTAACAATGAATAATAAGGCCCTGGGGAACCTAAGGAACAGAGGAATTTGCTGTGCAAATGGAAGATACCTGAAAGCAGCAAAATTAATGAAACATACAGGATTCCAGTAGCAGGGGTGTTGAACACAAGAACAGGCAGGCTATGGTACAATTTCATAAATAATTAGACCAGAGCTGGAATCTTATGTGCAGTTCTACCTGCCACACAAGAAGATCAGGAATACATTGGTAAGGGTGCATGGAACAACCAGAAAACTGCCTAGAGTTACAAGGTATCAACAGCCAGGTTTATTTTCCTTGGAGCAGTGCAGGAAACAAAAGGTTTTTCAAAAAAATTAGAGGCATAGACACAGATGGAATAGGGAACTTTCTCCTATAAGCAGAAGTCATAGGATATTAAGATAGAGGAAGAAATGTTATGCCCAGAGTGTAGAAATCTGGAATTCACAGCACAAGGTAGAGGAGCCAGCTTCTACACGCGGAAACAGTTAGTTGAGCACGTGAAAAGCCCTGGGGACCGAGTGCAGGGATTCGCTGACTACTCCAAGCGGTAGAACCTGTCTGTGCTATATGACAAGGATAGTACTGGAAGAAAATTATGAAAAGGCCAAAACAAACTTGCTGGTGGATAAAACTGAAGCCTTTAAGAAGCATGAACTAATATTAATGAAGATACAGACACCCATTGAAACAATAGCACAGTGAACAGTTTGAAATCACATCTGTTACATACCTTTATCTCATGCTATCTTCACCTTTGGAAGTTATCAATCAAATTGACAACTTTTCTAATTGCCCTCCAGGAACACCTGGGATTCTCAATTAGGAAAAGCTTTATTACTTAATAGACATTAAACAAACAGAAACATAGAAAACCCACAGCACAATACAGGCCCTCAGCCCTCAAAGCTGTGCTGAACATGTACTTACTTTAGAAATTACTTAGGGTTACCCATAGCCCTCTATTTTTCTAAGCTCCAAGTACCTATTCAGGAGTCTCTTAAAAGACCCTATTGTATCTGCCTCCACCATTACTGACAGCAACCCATTCCACACACTCACGACTCTCTGTGTAAAAAACCTACCCCTGACATCTCCTCTGTACCTATTTCCAAGCAGCTTAAAACTGTGCCCTCTTGTGCTAGCCATTTCAGCCCTGGGGAAAAGCCTCTGACTATCCACACGATCAATGCCTCTCATCATCTTGTACACCTCTATCAGGTCACCTCTCATCCTCCGTCACTCCCAAGGAGAAAAGGCTGAGTTCACTCAACCTATTTTCACAAGGCATGCTCCCCAATCCAGGCAACATCGTTGTAAATCTCCTCTGCATCCTTTCTATGGTTTCCACATCCTTCCTGTAGTGAGGCGACCAGAACTGAGCACAGTACTCCAAGTGGGGTCTGACCAGGGTCCCATATAGCTGCAACATTACCTCTAGGCTCGTAAACTCAATTCCACGGTTGATGAAGGCCAATGTACCGTATGCCTTCTTAACCACAGAGTCAACCTGTGCAGCAGCTTTGAGTGTCCTATGGACTCGGATCCCAAGATCCCTCTGATCCTCCACACTACCAAGAGTCTTACCATTAATACTATATTCTGCCATTATATTTGACCTACCAAAATGAACCACCTCATTTATCTGGGTTGAACTCCATCTGCCACTTCTCTGCCAAGTTTTGCATCGATATCCCACTGTAACCTTTGATAGCCCTCCACATTTATCCACAACACCCACGACCTTTGTGTCATCATCAAATTTAATAACCCATCCCTCCATTTCCTCATCCAGGTCATTTATAAAAATCACAAGGCGAAAGGGTCCCAGAACAGGTCCCTGAGGCACACCACTGGTCACTGACCTCCAGGGAGAATATGACACGTCTGCAGCCACTCTTTGCCTTCTGTGGCAAGCCAGTTCTAGATCCACAAAGCAATGTCCCCTTGGATCCCATGCCTCCTTACTTTCTCAATAAGCCTTGCATAGGGTACCTTATCAAATGCCTTGCTGAAATCCATAGACACTACATCTACTGCTCTACCTTCAATGTGTTAAGTCCTGATGAAGGGTTCCGGCCCAAAACATCAACCGATCTTTTCCACGGATGCTGCCCGACCTGCTGAGTTCCTCCAGCATGTTGTGACGTGTTTAGTCACATCCTCAAAAAATCCAATCAGGCTTGTAAGGCACGACCTGCCTTTGACAAGGCCATGCTAACTATTCCTAATCATATTATGCCTCTCCAAATGTTCATAAATCCTGCCTCTCAGGATCTTTTCCATCAACTTACCTACCACTGAAATAAGACTCACTGGTCTATAATTTCCTGGACTATCTCTACTCCCTTTCTTGAATAAGGGAACAACATCTGCAACCCTCCAATCCTCTGGAACCTCTCCTGTCCCCATTGATGATGCAAAGGTCATCGCCAGAGGCTCAGCAATCTCTTCCTTCGCCTCCCACAGCAGCCTGGGGTACATCCCTTCCGGTCCCGACAACTTATCCAACTTGATACTTTCCGAAAGCTCCAGCACATCCTCTTTCTTGATATCTATATGCTATAGTATTTCAGTCCACTACAAGTCATCCCTACAATCACCAAGATCGTTTTCCGTAGTGAATACTGAAGCAAAGTATTCATTAAGTACCTCAGCTACCTCCTCCAGTTCCACGCACACTTTCCCACTGTCACAGTTGATAGGTCCTATTCTCTCATGTCTTATCCTCTTGCCCTTCACATACTTGTAGAATGCTCTGGGGTTCTCCTTAATCCTGTTCGCCAAGGCCTTCTCATGGCCCCTTCTGGCTTTCCTAATTTCATTCATAAGCTCCTTCCTGCTAGCCATATAATTTTCTAGATCTCCATCGTTACCTAGTTTTTTGAACCTTTCATAAGCTTTTCTTCTTGACTAGATTTTCAACAGCTTTTGTACACTGTGGTTCTTGTATTCTACCATCCTTTCCGTCTCATTGGAACAGACCTATGCAGAACTCCTGCAAACATCCCCTGAACATTTGCCACATTTCTGCTGTATATTTCTGAGAACATCTGCTCCCAATTTATACTTCCAAGTTCCTGCCTGATAGCTTCATATTTCCCCTTACTCCAATTAAACCCTTTCTAACTTGTCTGCTCCGATCTATCCCTCTCCAATGCTATGTTAAAGGAGCTAGAATTGTGATCAAAATGTTCTCCCACTGAGAGACCTGAACAGGTTCATTTCCCAATACCAGATCAAGTACAGCCTCTCCTCTTGTAGGCTGATCTACAAATGTTTGCATATATTGTGTCAGGAAACCTTTCTGAACACACCTAACAAACTCCACCCCATCTAAACCCCTCACTCGAGGGAGATGCCAGTCAATATTATATGGTTATAATATTTGGGAAATTAAAATCTCCCACGACAACCCTGTTATTATTACAGCTTTCCAGAATCTGTCTCCTTATCTGCTCCTCGATGTCCCTATTACTATTGGGTGGTCTATAAAAAACAACCAGTAGAGTTATTGACCACTTCCTGTTCCTAACCTCCACCCAGAGACTCAGTAGACAATTCCTCCATAACTTCCTCCTTTTCTGCAGCCATGACAAGCCCCCACCTCTTTTGCCCCCTTCCCTGTCCTTTCTGAAACTTCTAAACCTCCAAGTAGCCATTCCTGCCCTTGAGTCATCTAAGTCTCTGCGATGGCCACTACATCACAGCTCCAAGAACTGATCCACGGACAAAGCTTATCCGCTTTGCTCATAATTCTCCTTGCATTAAAATAGACAGATCTCAAACCACCAGCCTGCACACATCCTTTATCACCTGTCTATCCTCCCTCTCACACTGCCTACAAGCTCTCTCTATTTGTGAGCCAGCTGCCTTTTCCTCCGTCTCTTCAGTTTGGTTCCCACCCCCCAGCAATTCTAGTTTAAACTCTCCCCAGTAGCCTTAGCAAACCTCCCCGCCAGGATATTGGCCCTCCTCGGATTCAAGTGCAACCTGCCCTTTTTGTACAGGTCTCACCTGCCCCAAAAGAGGTCCCAATGATCCAGAAATCTGAATCCCTGCCCCCTGCTCCAATCCCATGGCCAGGCATTTATCTTCCACCTCACTCTATTCCTATTCTCACTGTCGCGTGGCACAGGCAGTAATCTCGAGATTACTACCCTTGTGGTCCTGGTTCTCAACTTCCTTCCCAGCTCCCTCTAGTCTGCTTTCAGGACCTCCTCCCTTTTCCTGCCCATGTCATTGGTACCAATATGTACCACGACCTCTGGCTGTTCACCTTTCCACTTCAGGATATCACAGATGCGATCAGGAACATCCTAGACCCTGGCACCTGGGAGGCAAACTACCATCCGTGCTTCTTTCCTGCATCCACAGAATCGCCTGTCTGACCCGCTAACTATGGAGTCCCCTATCACTGCTGCCATCCTCTTCCTTTCCCTACCCTTCTGAGCTACAGGGCCAGACTCTGTGCCAGAGGCACGGTTGCCTCCCTCAGGTAGGCCATTCCCCCCCACCCCAACAGTACTCAAACAGGAGTACTTATTGTACTTATTAAGGGGGGCAGCCACTGGGGGCACTCTCTAGTATCTGCCTCTTGCCCTTCCCTCTCCTGACTGTTACCCACTATCTCTGTTACGAGGCCCGGTGTGACTACTCTATCACCTCCTCACTTACCCTGACCAGATAAAGGTCATCAGGCTGCAGTTCCAGTTCCCTAATGCAATCGACGCATTTCGTGCGGATGTGGCCATCCATGAGGGTATGAGTCTCCCGGACCTCCCATATCTGACACCCAGTACAGAACACCAGCCTCACAGACATACCTTCTGTTTCTTTTCTTCAAATGTAGCTAACCTCGCTTAGACCCATTATCAGCAAAGCCCCATTGAGCCAAAGCCCTCCTACTCTGACGCCTGCTCTATACAGCTCTCTTATTTATTAATTCTTCCTGCTGGTCTAACTTGCTGACATCCATGTGCCTGCTCAATTGTGCTTCGATCAAATCGCTGAAGAAAAAATATTTCTCCTTTTAAATGCTTCTTGCTAGTGTAACTTGTTGACGTCCACGTGCCTGTGCAGTCATGCCTTGAAAGAGGATGTGCTAGAGCTTTTGAAAAGTATTAAATTGTCAGGTCCGGACAACATATACCCAAGTCTACAGAGATTGCTAAGCCTCTAGCGGTGATCTTTGCAGCATCAATAGGGATGGGAGAAGTACCAGAGGATTAGAAGGTTGCAAACGTTGTTCCCTTCTTCAAGAAAGGGAGTAGAGATAACCCAGTAAATTATAGACCAGCGAGTCTTACTTCAGTGGTGGACAAGTTGTTGAAGATCCTGAGATTTATGAGCATTTGGAGAGACAATCTGATTAGGGATAATCAACATGGCTTTGTCAAGGGCAGGTCATGCCTTACGAGCCTGACTGAATTCTTTGGGGCTGTAACAACACATTGATGAAGGTAGAGAAGTGGATGTAGTGCATATGGATTTCAGTAAGGCATTTGATAAGGTTCCCCATACAAGGCTCCTTCAGGAAATAATGAGGCATGGGATCCAAAGGACTTTGCTTTATGAATCCAGAATTGGCTTGTCCACAGAAGGCCAAGTGGTTGTAGATGGCTTGTTTTCTGCATGGTGGTCAGAGACCAGTGGTGTTCCACAGGGAACAGGAATTCTGCAGATGCTGGAAATTCAAGCAACACACATCAAAGTTGCTGGTGAACGCAGCGGGCCAGGCAGCATCTCTAGGAAGAGGTACATTGACGTTTCAGGCCGAGATCTGCTCTGGAACCCCTCCTCTTTGCGATTTCTATAAATGACCTGGACGAGGAAGTAGAATGGTGAGTTAGCAAGTTTGCTGATGACCCAAAAGTTGGGGGTGGTGTGGGTAGCCTGGAGGGTTGTCAGAGGTTACAGCGCGACATCAGTAGGATGCAAAACTGGGCTGATAAGTGGCAGACGGACTTCAACCCGGGTAAGTGTGAAGTGGTTCATTTTGGTAGGTAAAATTTGAAGATAGAGTATATTAATGGCAAGACTCTTGGCAGTGTGAAGATCAGACACACCTTGGGGTCCGTGTCCACAGAACACTCTAAGCTGCTGCGCAGTTGACAGTGTTGTTAAAAAGGCACATGGTGTGTTGGCCTTCATCAACCACGGGATTGAGTTCACAGCCGTGGGATTAACTAACACAATGGGGCATAGTTTTAAGGTGCTTGGAAGTAGGTACAGGGAGGAGAGTGGTGGGTGTGTGGAATACACTGCCAGCGATAGTGGTGGAGGCGGATACAATAGGGTCTGATAGGTACATGGGGCTTAGAAAAATAGAGGGCTATGTGCTAGGGAAATTCTTGGCTGTTTCTAGAGTAGGTGACATGGTCAGCACAACATTGTGGATCAGAGGGCCTGTAATATGCTGTAGATTTCTATGGTCTAGGTTCTTCTTTTGCTTCCTCCTTCCAGTAGGCAGGTTGCTAAAATACTAAAATAGTTTTGAAAATCTATAGCTAAAATTCCAGCTTCCAGGAAAGGGTGGTAAATAAACCAGTTTCTACAGCTCAGCTCCCTTGCCTCACTCAGCCCTTGTTCACTGAGATCCATAGATTCCAATCCTGGCTCAGTCTGTCCAATTTCCTTTTTTTTTTGCAGCTTTTTCACAATCTTGTATTTATTCAGCTGACTTTGACCTCTAGCTCTTTAAAATCTACTCCTTGTACTGAGTTATCTATAGTGGCTCAATGTCCAATTTAGTTTGATGACATTTCAGTAAAGTACATTTGGACCACAGATGCGAAGTAAACAAGGCTGGTGATAACCCAGCAATTTGGATACACATTGTTCCTCTTTGTTAGCCAGGTGGCCTGAAGCCAATTGTGGCTTCAGGTTGCTTTGATGCCTACCGAGGTGAGCTGATCAGCTGAAAGGTTCGTCAATGTCTCCTGTATAAAGACAGACTTCCTTAAGTCAGTCTGAATTTATGGTCTTCAGGTAACCATGCTTGAAAGATTGGGTCTGCAGAACAAAATTCTCTGCACTGACAAAAACACAAAAGAGCTTTAGTTGCTCTACAAATCTCAAAATTGCATTCAGGATTTTTTACTCAAGTGAACGACAAAATCCAGTTGCTGGAAAATTGAAATACAATTCTGGTAAGGCAACATCTGTCAGAGGGGTACAATATTTCAGGTCAAAAAACTTCCATCCACGTCAGTGGGAACACTAACATCAACGTCAGCACCAAAGCAATTCCTTCTGCTTTAAAATCAGGAAATGTATATTGCACACAGATGAGTGGTAAAAGGAAACAAGTACACCTCGAGCACCTTTCCAAAACCTCAGGGCATATCAAACTTCCCCAGCCAGCTTGGCTGTAAAGGTTGACTGAGAAAGTATCGCAGCTTTTTAAAAAAAAACTATAAAAACAGCAAGCAACCTTCCCAAACTGAAATATAAATCAGGCCAAGGTAGGTCAGTGGATGCTGTCTACATGGACTTCAGTAAAGCATTGGGGAAGGTTCATGCTAGGCTGATGCAAAAGATCAAGGCACATGAAGACTTGGTAGATTAGTACAAAATTAGCTTGACTGAAGAGAACAGTGATGTTCCAAAGATCAGTGCTGGGACCATGTCACTCTGTGGCCAGAGGTCTGCTGCTGCAGCAGCCCACCCACTTCAAGGTCAAGTATGCTGGCGTTCAGAGATACACTTCTGCATATCACTGTTGTAACATGTGGTTATTGTTGCCTTTCCGTCAGCATGAACCAGACTGGCCATTTTCCACAGCACTGCCACTCACTTTTTTCCCCACACCATTCTCTGTAAACCCCAGAGACTGTTGTGTGTGTGAAAATCCCAGAAGATCAGTAGTTTCTGAGATACTCAAACCACCCTGTCTGGCACCAACAATCACTCCACAGTAAAGTCACTCAGTTCGTATCTCTTTCCCTATTCTGATGTTTAGTCTGAACCTCCTGACCGTGGCTGGATGCTTTTATCCTTTGAGTTGCTGCCACATGATTGGCTGCCTAGATATTTGCATTAACAAAGTACACAAGCATACCTAATAAAGTAGTCACTGAGTATCTAAATCAGGGGTTCCCAAACCTTTTTATGCCATGGACCAATGCCATGTCTGTGAACCCGAGGTTGGGAACCCCTGATGCTAATGACAAAAAAAAGTACACTGATTAGCAAGTTTAGAGGTGACAGAAACTGGAGCTGTGGATCATGAGGTGGCTGCCAAAGGATTCAGATTAGAGTTTGATCAAGGCCGAGATGTGTACCTTGAAGGTCAAATGCAAGGGGAAAGGACACAGTAAATGGCAGGGCCTTATGAGGTACAGAGGGATTTTGGGGCACAAGTTTACAGCTCCCTGTAAGTGGTAACACAATGAGTTAAGATGCTAAACAATGTGTAGAGCACATTTGCCTTCACCGATTGGGGTGCCAAGTCAGGGAGTCATGTTGTAGCAGTATAAAACCTGGGTTAGGTTTAGTACTGCATACAGTTCTGACTGCTACGCTTTAGGAAGGATGTGGTGGCTTAAGGCAGGGGTCCCCAACCTTCCTCGCACTGCGGACCAGTTTAATATTGACAATATTCTTGCGGACCGGCTGACAATATTCTTGTATGTGGGGGGGGGGGGGGTGAGGTTGCCAACGAACAAGAGCAGCCGTCAAATATGTGGTGTTTACTCCGAGAAAGACTCCCATGACCATGAAGCCTTGCGCGGGCACCTGTGTGCACATGTGTTTATGTGCCAATTTTTTCCTACAAATCATTTTTGGTGATTCTGTTCGGGGGGGAGGCGTTAATCACAACCGGAATATAGGTGATAAGTGGCTAATACACTTAATTTCCTTTCTAAAAGGGTTTATCTACCGAATCTAATATTAAACACACAGCGCATATTTTCCGCACATGAAAATAGTGATAAGTCAATTATCAGGGGAAGACAGGGGAGCTTGAAGTAAGTATTGAATGAACTTCCAGTAGAAGTGGTAGAGGCAGGTTCGATATTATCATTTAAAGAAAAATTGGATAGGTATATGGACAGGAAAGGAATGCAGGGTTATGGGCTGAGTGCAGGTCGGTGGGACGATGTGAGAGTAGCGTTCGGCACGGACTAGAAGGGCAGAGATGGCCTGTTTCCGTGCTGTAATTGTTATACGGTTATATAAGTCACTTATAAGTCAACAGCATCATAACATTCTAAGTAACATTTGGATATTAAACACACAGCACATATTTTCCCTGTATGAACATATAAAATCATTGCAACACACCAAGATCGCTGAATCAGTGGGAGCCCTGGGCTTGTTTTCCGAGCAACAACACGGTCCTATCAAGGGGTGATGGGAGACAGCGATACTTGAAACATCATAGAAAAACATAGAAAATAGGTGCAGGAGTAGGCCATTTGGCCCTTCGAGCCTGCACCGCCATTTATTATGATCATGTCTGATCATCCAACTCAGAACCCTGCACCAGCCTTCCCTCCATACCCTCTGATCCCCCGAGCCACAAGGGCCATATCTAACTCCCTCCTAAATATAGCCAATGAACTGGCCTTAACTGTTTCCTGTGGCAGAGAGTTCCACAGATTCACCACTCTCTGTGTGAAGAAGTTTTTCCTAATCTCAGTCCTAAAAGGCTTCGCCTTTATCCTCAAACTGTGACCCCTCATTCTGGAGTTCCCCAACATCGGGAACAATCTTCCTGCATCTAGCCTGTCCAATCCCTTTAGGATTTTATACGTTTCAATCAGATCCCCCCTCAATCTTCTAAATTCCAACGAGTATAAGCCTAGTCAATCCAGTCTTTCTTCATATGAAAGTCCTGCCATCCCAGGAATCAATCTGGTGAACCTTCTTTGTACTTCCTCAGATTAGGGGGCCAAAACTGCACACAATACTCCAGGTGTGGTCTCACCAAGGCCTTGTACAACTGCAGTAGTACCTCCCTGCTCCTGTACTCGAATCCTCTTGCTATAAATGCCAGCATACCATTCGCCTTTTTCACTGCCTGCTGTACCTGCATGCCCACTTTCAATGACTGGTGTATAATGACACCCAGGTCTCCTTGCACCTCCCCTTTTCCTAATTGGCCACCATTCAGATAATAATCTGTTTTCCTATTTTTGCCACCAAAGTGGATAACTTCACATTTATCCACATTAAATTGCATCTGCCATGAATTTGCCCACTCACCCAACCTATCCAAGTCACCCTGCATCCTCTTAGCATCCTCCTCACAGCTAACACTGCCGCCCAGCTTCGTGTCATCCGCAAACTTGGAGATGCTGCATTTAATTCCCTCATCCAAGTCATTAATATATATTGTAAACAACTGGGGTCCCAGCACTGAGCCTTGCGGTACCCCACGAGTCACTGCCTGCCATTCTGAAAAGGTCCCGTTTATTCCCACTCTTTGCTTCCTGTCTGCTAACCAATTCTCTATCCACATCAATACCTTACCCCCAGTACCGTGTGCTTTAAGTTTGCACACTAATCTCCTGTGTGGGACCTTGTCAAAAGCCTTTTGAAAATCCAAATATACCACATCCACTGGTTCTCCCCTATCCACTCTACTAGTTACATCCTCAAAAAATTCTATAAGATTCTATAAGGGAATTCCTTATGTCCAGTCTATTCCGCAATTTAGTTTTCGTTGCATTCATTGCAGAGATACGTTGAAAATGGGAGCAACGTTTTCAGTGCACTCATGGCTCTCTCAGGATATTTAGCCTCGACTTTGATCCAGAATGCCAGCAGAGATGTTATGTCAAACATACTTTTCAGCCCACTGTCATTTGCAAGCTCGAGGAGTTGATCTCCTTCTCGCGCTGACATGGATGACGTGTGCGTGATGACCTCGCGTGCGTTCAAGCTCAACAGTGGCTGTGACAGGGAATGAGGAAAGGTGCAGCTGACTCATATCGCCAAATCATATCGTTTCCCTGCGGCCCGGTACCGGTGGCTGGGGACCACTGGCTTTAGGTTAACCAGGATACTGGACTGGAAAAGTTGGACAAACTTGGATTGATTTTGGCTGGAGTGTTGAAGGCTAAGGGGTGACCAGATAGAAGTATATAAAATTATGACAGGCATGAATACAGCCTTTTCCCCCCAGGGAGGAAACACGAGAGGGCATAGGTTTAAGTAAAGTGAGGCAACATTTGAAGATTTGAGAGACAGGATGGCACAATAACGCTGTGCTTAGCACAACGTTATATAGTACAGTGATCTGGGTTCATTTCCTGGCACAGCCTGTAAGGACCATGTGGGTTTCCTCTCACAGTCCAAAGATGTACTGGTTGGATTGTTCAATTAGCCGAGGATCAAATTTGTGGATTGCTGGGTCAGCTCTTGTGGAAGCAGATAAAACAGCAATATAGAGAGATATTCAGAGGGCACACAAGTAGGCAGGCAGAGGGATAATGACCCAGTGCATGTAGATGAGATTTGTTTAAATTGGCATCACAGTCAGCACAGACATGGTGGGCCAAGTTTCCATACAAAGACCAAAAGCACCCAGGGGTTTTGCATTTTTACCTTGAATCTGCTACTTTCTTTTCACCTGACTCCTAAAATTTTGCTGAGTTCTACTTCGGCACAAGGAGTGGTTAAGCCAAAATTATTGCAACTTTAGAGAAAACAATTTGTAAAAACATTTAGAACCAAGTGTCAACTGTTTCTTGCTAAGTTTGCGGTAACTGGCGCACGTTAGTTCTTGTGGTGGGAGCTGGGGGTTGTTCTGTTGTACCTCATGTACCACATCCAAAAACAGATGTTGAGGTAGGTTTAAAGGAATGTCTTAAGAAAAAAAGGTGAAGAGGCAAAGATTTAGGGAGAGAACAAAATGATTACTCAATGATAACAGAGGCCAGAATTAGAGAAAGCTGCATATTTTACATAAATATTATACAGGGATGAGGAGATGGAGACAAGAGGCCACAAAATAATCTGAAGGAACACAAGAGAACAAATGCAGTATGATGCAAAACCCTGAGCTATGAAAGTAGCCATGACAAAGTTGGCCACTGGCTTAGGAACCACACTACGTAGTACTAAAAAAATCACAGCACACTGGTCTGCTGCTTCTGTGCCTTGGGTTTGACCACTTCCTGTGCAATCTGTGGATTTTACTCATTTTCTCTGTTTCCCATAGGTGCCCTAGTTTCCTCACCCCACATCCCAAAGTTTTTGTTAACTGAAGGGAATGTTGTTAATGTGGAAATGAGGAGGAATTCTGAGAGTCTGCAATGATGCGATGGGTTGAATGGCTTCACAACGAAACACCAGAATTCACATCCCATTACCAATACTAAAATCGAGTTTGAACACAAGCTGGCAGAATCAAAGATTTTAAAAGCAACCAATAAATTCCAGAGGGCATGGGTTAATTCCTTTCTTTAGCCCACTCCTGCTCTGGCTATGTTTAGACAACATGCCTGACTGCTTAGAGGCCTAATGAAAAATGACGGCAATCAAAAACCCCGTAAGTGATTTATATTAACACAAAAACTGGAATATTGGTGAACAAAGCTCAGCCCGTCAGCACCTATGGAAAAAGAACCACTTAATGTATCAAGATTACGGAGAAAGAGGATCTTGCACAGCTTGAGTAAGAGCTTTTTGCCCCACCGCTCAGACCAGAATGTACCTTTTCTGGGATGACCAAAGGAGCAATGACAGTCTAAGAACATTGTTGCCATGTCAACAGGAGCAAAGCCAAAATCACCCATGAAACTAGCACCATTGTTTCTCCTCACTAAAAGCAGTACAACAGAATCTCTTCTGTCCACCCCAACATCTTACAAGGATGTCTTTAAAGCTGTTTTTAATGCTATTAATGCAAATGTCATTTCACTGTATGTTTCAATATACACATGATACATAAACTTGAATCCTGAGAAAACTGAGCAACTAATTCATTAACATAATAGTAATGCTTAACAATCTCTAGTTGTGTTGATTAGCCAACAATTCTTACAGAATTACAGACGTTAGGACTGATGTGGCCGACAATGGGATCAAGCACTGTGACTTAAATATTTAGTGTTTTACGCTGGCAATGCACCAGCATCCCTACTATTCATAAAATAATGCAGAACAGCAAAGAACTGAGGAAGTAGGCCCATTGAATACAGCTTGTTTCAAGGTTGCCTGCAAGTATGAGTTCACAGAAAGAATCCCAGGGTATGGAGAATAACAATAAGAAATCAGATCAACTTACATTGAGGTTCTTCACTATGAATCATAGGATGAGTGTTTATAAATCCTGATATCCTCAGATATGCCAACTGGTGGAATGGTACCACAGCAACAACCTGGCACTCTACATCAGTAAGACAGAAGAACTGATTGTGGACTTCAGGAAGGGTGAGACGGATGAACACATACCAATCCTCATAGAGGGATCAGAAATGGAGAGAGTGAGCAGCTTCAAGTTCTTGGGTATCAAGATATCTGAGGATCTAACCTGGTCCCAACATATCGATGTAGTTATAAAGAAGGTAAAGCAGAAGCTATACTTTATGAGGAGTTTGAAGAGGTTTGGCATGTCAACAAATACACTCAAAAACTTCTACAGTTGTACCATGGAGAGCATTCTGACAGGCTGTATCACTGTCTGGTACGGAGGGACAACTGCACAGGACCGAAAGAAGCTGCAGAAGGTTGTAAATCCAGTCAGCTCCATCTTGGGCACTAGCCTACAAAGCATCCAGGACATCTTTAGGGAGCGGTGTCTCAGAAAGGCAGCATCCATTATTAAGGACCTCCAACACCCAGGACCCTTTTTCTCACTGTTACCATCAGGTAGGAGGTACAGAAGCCTGAAGGCACACACTCAACGATTCAGGAACAGCTTCTTCCCCTCTGTCATCTGATTCCTGAATGGACAATGAAGCTTTGGACATTAGCTCACATTTTTTTTTAATATTCAGTATTTCTGTTTCTGCACATTTGTAAAAATCTATTCAATATACATAATCGATTTACTTGTTTATTTATTTTTTATTTATTTATTATGGCCTCCAATTATGAACCCTTTGATGTCTTTGAAAATACCTTAAGTATCAGACAAAGGATTCACAATTGGAGGCCATAATATAAATAACATCAGATATGCTGATGACATTGTACTAATAGCTGAATCAGAAACAAAACTTCAAGAACTGCTTCACACATATACAAGTTGCTGGTGAACGCAGCAGGTCTTGCAGCATCTCTAGGAAGAGGTACAGTCCAAGGGTCTCAGCCCAAAACGTCGACTGTACCTCTTCCTAGAGATGCTGCCTGGCCTGCTGCGTTCACCAGCAACTTTTATGTGTGTTGCTTGAAATTCCAGCATCTGCAGATTTCCTTGTGTTTGCATTCAAGAACTGCTTAGTGGTTGCAGAAAGCAATCACAGAGGCCTCTCAATCAACACCAAGATCATCTCCAGAAAGACAAACATCACACAATGTGTGATCAAGATCGGAAATACAATCATCAAACAAGTCAACAAATTCAGATATCTTGACAGCTTAATAACAAGTGACGACAGGTGCGACACATATCAAATACAGAATAGCAATGGCAAAAGAAGCTTTCCAGAAAACGGAGACCATATTACCAGACAAAGATGAGCATGTACACTAAAAACAGAATACTGCAGTGCTATGTTTATTCTATCCTGACTTATGGAAGTGAATGCTGGACCATTTCCCCAGCAATGGAAAAGACTAGAAGCAGCTGAATTATGGTTCTACAGGAGAATGTTAAAAATATCATGGACCACTCACACATCAAATGAAGAAGTTCTCAGAAGAGCCCAAGCAGTTCGATCACTCATACCAACAATGAGAGAATGGCAACTCAGATTCCTAGGACACATCATGCGGAAAGATGAACTAGAAAAACTTATACTCTCTGGAAAGATCGATGGGAGCAAACCTAGAGGAAGACATCGGCTATGTACATCAAAAGCCTAGCCAGGTGGCTACACATCGAGGAAATGGAAGTCATCCAAAGAACGAGGGGTAATTCTATATGGAAAACCATGGTCACCAACGTCCGCATTGGATATGGTACCTAGACAGACAGATTATTATTTTTTTTCCTCTCTGCTAGATTATGTATTGCATTGAACTGCTGCTGCTAGGTTAACAAATTTCATGCCACATGCCGGTGATAATAAACCTGATTCTGATTATGAGCTCCACACTTAAAAGTAATAGGGGGAAAAGCAAGCATCTCTTTCGGAACACTCCACTCAATCATCCCGTAGCTTACAACTTTGCCACTGCAGTGAAGGAAATACAAAGCTCCCACAAACAGGTCGGGAGAAATTCTAAATGAGAGATAAATGAACTGGGTCTCAGGGTACCTCTTCAAAACTGTAGACTTAATTTGAAATCTCAGAAACGACACACAAATAACACTCTAATTTAGCACCAATAGGTTGCCAGTTAATTTTTGTACTAAAAGCCTCAAAAAGGAATCCCAGTGCGAGGTAAGATACACTGCTTGGACAATTTAAGCAGTATACTGGAAAGACAGGGTGCCGGGATCGATATCACTCACTCTCCATCCATGACAGAGGCTATGAAGACCGCCAACATCTCCCCCCCGGGCTGCTGTGCTCTGTGCCTGCTAATATGATGGTCTGATAGAGGCTTAGGCCTACTCCAGGGTTCAGATCTAAGGGCTCATTTTGGTTCAGAATGGTACTACTCACTGGGCCGTTCACTGTACATCAGATGCTGCTCTTTTACTTTTTTAAAATGGGTCCTTTCAGGTTTCTTGCTTTGTAGCTGCCTGTAAGCAACAGATCAAGGCCGTATAATTTATATTCTTTGACAATAAATGTAATTTGAAATGAGGCTATTGCAAGCGAAGCCACTGTTTCGGGGACGCCACATACAAGTTGCACTCAGTTTGGAGCAAACAGATTATTACATTGCATGGGTTAATGTCTAAAACAACATAGCAAGCATTATCCTCCCTTCGCAATGAAGCAGCACAATTAATCTTAAACACACTTCCTCCTAAAGACACGCTGCCTTACTACAGAAATAATGGACTAGCAATTCTGAGAATGGCACCACAGTTCAGTGCTTCCTTTGGAAAAGCTTCCTCTGAAACGTTAAATACTTAATACAAATAACCAGAATATAGTGTTGATCAAGCACAACCAAAGACAGAGGATAGGCATCATTTTGCACAGCTATGCAATATCAGCTGCTCCATCTGTTTATTGTTAAGTGCCAATTTTGTCCAGTCACTAACAATTCCAAAACCTTTCCCATCACATTATTCCAGCACAGAGTAATAGTACCTCCAAGAGAAATCAAACATGAACTATAACTAGTTTAAAACTTTCTCATCCTAAGCTCTGCCACCCTCATCCTAACCTGTCACACAATTTCAAACAAGGCTGGAGGCGACATCACTCTGGCAGGGTCTGCAAGACATTACTTCCTACACAGCGAAACCCAATAGCATGAATGGCAGCGATGCTTCACTACCAGATGAACTCAACACCTTTTATGCACGCTTTGAAAGGGAGAACTCAACTACAGCTGTGAAGATCTCTGTCTCAGAGGCTGATGTTCGGCTGTCTTTAAAGAGAGTGAACCCTCACAAGGTGGAAGGTCCTGATGGAGTACCTGGTAAGGCTCTGAAAACCTGTGCCAACCAACTAGCAGGAGTACTCAAGGACATTTTCAACCTCTCACTGCTACAGGCAGAAGTTTCCTCTTGCTTCAAAAAGGCAACAATTATACCAGTGCCTAAGAAGAAGAATCTGAGCTGCCTTTATGACTATCGCCCGGTAGCAGTCACATCAACAGTGGTGAACTGCTTTGAGAGGTTGGTCATGACTAGACTGAATTCCTGCCTCAGAAATGACCTAGACTCACTGCAATTTGCCTATCACCACAATAGGTCAACGGCAGACGCAATCTCAATGGCTCTCCACACAGCTTTAGACCACCTGGACAACATAAACACCTACGTCAGGATGTTGTTCATTGACTATAACTCAGCCTTTAATACCATCATTCCCACAATCCTGATGGAGAAGTTGCAGAACCTGGGCCTCTGTACCACCCTCTGTCTTCCAGTTAGGAATTGAGGATCCAATTGCAGTCTGTACAAATTGGTGATAACATCTCCTCCTCACTGACGATCAACACTGGTGCATCTCAGTGGTGTGTGCTTAGCTCAGTGCTCTACTCTCTGTATACACATGACTGTGTGGCTAAGCATAGATGAAATACCATCTGTAATTTGCTGACGTAGCTAAGCATAGCTGAAATACCATCTGTAATTTACAACCATAGTTGGTAGAATCTCAGGTGATGACAAGAGGGCGTACAGGAGTGAGATAGACCATCTTGTGGAGTGGTTCCATAGCAACAACCTGGCACTCAATGTCAGTAAGACAAAAGAGCTGATTGTGGACTTCAGGAAGGGTAAGACGAAGGAACACATACCAATTCTCAGAGGGATCAGAAGTGGAGAGAGTGAGCAGCTTCAAGTTCTTGGGTGTCAAGATCTCTGAGGATCTAACCTGGTCCCAACATATCAATGCAGTTATAAAGAAAGCAAGACAGCGGCTATACTTCATTGGAGTTTGAAGAGATTTGGTATGTCAACAAAAACACTCAAAAAGGTCTATAGTTGTACTGTGGAGAGCATTCTGACGGGTTGCATCACTGTCTGGTATGGTGGGTCTACAACACAGGACTGAAAGCTGCAGAGGGTTGTAAATCTAGTCAGCTCCATCTTGGGTACTAGCCTACAAAGTATCCAGGACATCTTCAGGGAGCCGTGTCTCAGAAAGGCAGCGTCCATTATTAAGGCCCTCCAGCACCCAGGGCATGCCCTTTTCTCACTGTTACCATCAGGTAGGAGGTACAGAAGCCTGAAGGCACACACTTAGCAATTCAGGAACAGCTTCTTCCCCTCTGCCATCTGATTCCTAAAGAGGCATTAAATCCTTGGACACTACCTCACTTTTTAAATATAGAGTATTTCTGTTTTTGCATGTTTTTTAAAATCTATTCAATATATGTATACTCTAATTGACTTTATTTCTCATTAGTATTACTACTTTTATTTTATTTATTATTATTTTTTCCTCTTCTGGGTTCTGTATTGCATTGAACTGCTGCTGCTAGGTCAACAAATTTCATGTCACATGCCAGTGATAATAAACCTGATTCTGAAGCCTTTCATCATTATTCCAGTGATATGCTGTCACCCCCAGCCCTACAATGTCAGTTTACAATTTTAATCCTTACTGTCTATGATCCCTATAGGCAATGTGCAACACATTACCTTTCACTTCCTCCCTTCTCACCACCCAAAGTGATCTTCTCAGCAGTGAACCTATTTTATTCTCTCCACACATTAAACTAGATTTTACCACACACTAGAGCCAATTAACCTACAAACCCACATGATTTTGGAACGTGGGGGAAAAGCAGAGCACCCACAAGAAACCAACGTGATTACAAGAACTTAAAGGATAGCACTGTTAGCTGCCCTAGGCTGGGAGTGCAGTGAAGTAGCTAACCTTCAGCTTTAAGGCGGGGGTTCCCAACCATGGAGTCTTACCATTAACCGAGGGATCCTGTGTTTAGGGTATTATGCTTCAGTTGCACAGGAATCTGTGAAAACCATATCCATTAACCGAGGGATCCTGTGTTTAGGGTATTATGCTTCAGTTACACAGGAATCTGTGAAAACAATACCCATTAACCGAGGGATCCTGTGTTTAGGGTATTATGCTTCAGTTACACAGGAATCTGTGAAAACAATATCCATTAACCGAGGGATCCTGTGTTTAGGGTATTATGCTTCAGTTACACAGGAATCTGTGAAAACCATATCCATTAACTGAGGGATCCTGTGTTTAGGGTATTATGCTTCAGTTACACAGGAATCTGTGAAAACAATATCCATTAACCGAGGGATCCTGTGTTTAGGGTATTATGCTTCAGTTACACAGGAATCTGTGAAAACAATATCCATTAACCGAGGGATCCTGTGTTTAGGGTATTATGCTTCAGTTACACAGGAATCTGTGAAAACAATATCCATTAACCGAGGGATCCTGTGTTTAGGGTATTATGCTTCAGTTACACAGGAATCTGTGAAAACAATATCCTTCGCGCTATAATGTTCTATTTTCTAATAGGCATCTGTTAGTCTAGTCAGACCATGGATTTGCACCTTGGAAGGTTTCCAGGGCGTAGGCCTGGGCAAGGTTGTACGGAAGACCAGCAGCTGCCCATGCTGCAAGTCTCCCCTCTCCGTGCCACCGATGTTGTCCAAGGGAAGGGCATTAGCTTGGCACCGGTGTCGTCACAGAGCAGTGTGTAGTTAAGTGCCTTGCTCAAGGACACACACGCTGCATCAGCCAAGGCTTGAACTAGCGACCTTCAAATCACTAGACGAACGCCTTAACCACTTGGCCATATCAACGCAAATGTGTTAGCAGTTCAGAGAATCATTGCGTGATGAATACCCGATTGAAACATGCAAGATTCTGAGGGGTTTTACAATATGGATATTCGGAAGACATTTCCTTAGCAGAATCTTAATCCATGGTACCATAACTTTAAAACAAGATCAAAATATTTAAGACTTAGCCACCCAAGACAGATGAGGCAATGTTTCCACTGCAACATGAGGTCTTTCAATCTCTCATCCTCAAAAAAGCATGGAAGCATAGACTTTTTCATCAAATGTTAAAGATACTTCATGTGTTGAAGGCAGCTGCAGATTGAGGGTGTGGCCGGGGGGGGGGGGGGAGAGAAGAAACACAGCAAAAGTCATCTTAAGTTAAAATTACAATCAAAAGAGCCATGATCATATTAAACAGTGAAGTAAACTTAAGCTAAATGGCCAACTCCTAATTCATACACCTGTAAACAGAAAGGCTTATGTACACTGCTAACTGATCTGTGTGGAAATTGCCAGGTTTCAAGTCACTTTAGAATAGCTCTCAAGGTGTCCACAGGTATAAGAGAGTTACTTTTCCTGTTTTGCCACAGCAACTGGCACTGGGTTTGATGCTGTGGCTCAGAAGGGAAGGGGGTAGAAGAGGACTGCAGTTGTGATGGGGGATTTCATAGACACGAGATTCTGTGGATGTGATAAGACACCCGGATGATATGTTGCCTCCCAGTGGCAAGATCAGGGACATCTCGGATTGGGTCCATGACAGTCTAAGGGAGAGGGGGATGAGTAGCCAGACAGGGCACATATCGCCATCAATGACATAGGTAGGAAAAGTGAGGTCATCCTGAAGAGAGAATTTAGGGAGCGAGAGAGAAAGTGGAAAAGCTTTCCAGGGTAGCAATCTCTGGATTTCTGCCTGTGCCATGTGCCAGTGAGGGCAAGAACAGGATAATTTGGCCGATGAATGCATGGCTGAGAAGCTGCTGGGGGCAAGGTTAAAGATTTCTGGATAACTGAAGATGCATGCAGTACATGGAATAAGGTAGATCTTGTAGTTCAGAGATTCACAGATTATGACATGGACATCACTGAGTCATGGCTGAAAGGAGGATACACATTGTATCGAAAGGACAGGAAGATAGGCTGAGAGTTGAATGAATTGGGTATTATGAAATGAACTGCATTTGATTAGGGAGTACAGGTTTCCCCCGCCATCCGAAGGTAGAGCATTCCTATGAAACGGTTCGTAAGCCGGAATGTCGTAAAGCAAAGAAGCAATTACCATTCATTTATATGGGAAAATTTTCTGAGCGTTCCCAGACCCAAAAATAACCTACCAAATCATGCCAAATAACACAAAACCTAAAATAACAGTAACATATAGTAAAAGCTGGAATGATATGATAAATACACAGCTTATATAAAGTACAAATACTTATCCACAATCATTGCCTGAACTGTTCTCCGTAGCGAAGATCTCACGCAAGCGCTGTTGGCAAAAACACGGCGCAAGCGCTCTCCGGTAACCTTTAGGCTATGAAGCTGCCACATCATACCAAATAACACGTAAAAATACACAGCCGATATAAAGTAGAAATAATGTATGTACGGTGTAGTATCACTTAGCGGAATTGGGACAGCGCAGAGCACACTGATGGTGTGTTAGGCTGAGTCATCAGAGTTTGGGTGGTGCAGTGGCCCTCACCCTCCAGGCCGCCGACTGTCCGCCCAGATCAGTGCTGATTGCATCGCCTCTGATCTGGGCCGACAATTACGTGTCGGGCGGCACCTAATTAATTAGCATGTTTATTTCGGCTTTTTTCTTAAAGATGTGCTGAGTGCCTCCCGGCTACCGCTGCATTCTCCGTGAATCGGTATCTGTCCGCGGCCTGGGTGTTGGGCTGGTGGACACTGGGGTGCCATCTCGTCATCTGTTTCCATTAGGGCAGG
Organism: Mobula hypostoma; assembly: GCF_963921235.1. Classification (NCBI taxonomy): domain Eukaryota; kingdom Metazoa; phylum Chordata; class Chondrichthyes; order Myliobatiformes; family Myliobatidae; genus Mobula; species Mobula hypostoma. The sequence continues at coordinate 6,507,055 of NC_086122.1, read as the reverse complement.
CAGCTCATCTTCTCCTATATCAGCCTGCCTCGATGTTGAAGGTTGAGGTTTGTCATCTGCCGTGGCTGATGTGGAAAGCTTGCTTGACTGCTGAGCCTCGCGCATTTTTCTGTCATACAGTTCTTTGTAAGGACTCAAACCATCCTGCAAATATCCCCTAAACCGACGCACCCTTTCAAAATTAAAGTCGCATTTTATCATTACTCATTTGGTTTCGTTTGCTATCCTTGTGTTAGTAAACTGATTCCTAGCAACCACCCACTGTAGATTTTTGAAGCACATAGAAGGTTAAATTTCCCCCATTTATATCACCCTAATAACCTGCAGAAAGTTTGTGGACAAGAGTCTCCTAGAACTTAGCTCAGTCACTTGAGGGAATCAGTGAAGAACCTCCTGCAATATTTTACTGATCCATCAACCAGGTTACAACACCTTAGCACTAGCAATAAAGCAACAGGAACTTCACATAAGCCCAAGGCCTGTAGTGTGTCCATTTAATGTCTTATTGGAAATATGCATCTCTGAATGCAGAACCTCCCATTACTGCAATTATATGAGTTTAACAATGATCCTAGACTAGGATTAGATTTTTAATCTTTGACATAGCAGCTACATTACTGAGTGAAGTTTATACATCAAGAAACTGATTGATAACCACTAGAACTTCTCTCCATTGGCTGAGCCAGGGAAATTGTATCCATTCATTTTATCCCCCAAAATGGCCAATAAGTCTGCAATATCCACGCAAGACATATTTTTGCTTAAAGCAGATGTGCTAATTGTATTAACGTCCTCAAGGATTACCAACAGAGGCCAGATATAAAATGTATCAAGTTCTCTGCTTTGTGCAGCTCCAAATAATATTCCAAACTATTTACACTGATCAGAACCTTAACAACTCTCAAGGAGCTGGTTATGGACTACAGGAGGATTGGAGACAGGCTAACCCCTATTGACATCAATGGATCTGGGGTTGAGAGGGTGAACAGCTTTAAGTTCCTCGGCATACACATCACTGAGGATCTCGCATGGTCTGTACATACTGGCTGTGTGGTGAGAAAAGCACAACAGCATCTCTTTCACCTCAGACGGTTCAGGAAGTTTGGTATGGGCTCCCAAATCCTAAAGACTTTCTACAAGGGCACAATTGAGAGCATCCTGACTGGTTGTATCACTGCCTGGTATGAGAACTGTATTTTCCTTATTCACAGGACTCTGCAAAAAGTGATGCGGACAGCCCAGCGCATCTGTGGATGTGAACTCCCCACTATTCAGGACATTTACAGAGGCAGGTGTGTAAAAAGAGCCCGAAGGACCATTGGGGACTCAAGTCACCCCAACCACAAACTGTTCCAGCTACTAGCATCTGGGAACGGTACCACAGCATTAAAGTCAGGACCAACGGCTCCGGGACAGCTTTTACCACCAGGACTTCAGACTGATTAACTCACGCTGATACAATTATATTTCTACACTATATTGATTGTCCTGTTGTACATATTATTTATGAGATATTACTATAAATTGCGCATTTAGATGGAGACATAACACAAAGATTTTGAGTCCTCATGTATGTGAAGGATGTAAAAAATAAAGTCAATTCAATTGCATATCTTTGATAAGATAGGCCAAAGGCACTTTCACACACACAAAATGTTGGAGGAACTCAGCAGGCTGTGGGGGGCGGGGGGGGGGGGAGAGTGGGGGGCTTTTGAGAAATTGATGTTCATGTCATCGAGGTTGGAGGCTACCCAAATAGAATACAAGGTGTTCCTCCAACCCAAGTGTGGTCTTATCTTAACAGTGGAGGAAGCGATGGATGGACACATGGGAATGGGAGTGGGAAGTGGAATTAAACTGGATGGCCACTGGGAGATACTGCTTGTTCTGGCGGATGAAGCGTAGATGCTCGGCGAAGCAATCTCCCAACCTACGTCACCACACACAGATTCCCCTACAAGTTGTATTTCATCCCATTATTGCTCTTTGATTGCCCTGGTTCAATGCCCTGCAATTCCCGAAACAGTACAGTAGCAGCACATCTTGCATATTGTAATAGTTCTTCCAAAGGGCAATTAAAGAGCAAAGAAATTGGTGCACTAAACTGTGATACACACTCAGTAAACGGATGTTACAGCAAAGGAAGCATAGGAAAGGGAGAATTACACTGGGGGAAGAAATTTTGGAAATACTGAGTTTTTGTGTTAGTAAACTGATTCCTAGCAACCACCCACTGTAGATTTTTGAAGCACATAGAAGGTTAAATTTCCCCCATTTATATCACCCTAATAACCTGCAGAAAGTTTGTGGACAAGAGTCTCCTAGAACTTAGCTCAGTCACTTGAGGGAATCAGTGAAGAACCTCCTGCAATATTTTACTGATTTTTTTGAAATCTCTTGTATGGTTTGTGTCCAGATGTACTGGATGGGCATGCTGGCCTTTCACTCTGTTCATGCTCAGACAGCCAAGATATTTTACCATAATGACACCTATCCAGATTGATTCAGTACAAATGACTGAAACTTACCACTGACTGGACTGTTAATTTACAAAGCAGAGGATTCTACAGCAGAGACTGCCCTCTCCATTTTCATTGAATTGGACTCAGAACCTAGGATATTTGGAAGGGAAGAGAAAATGGAAAACAAGAAATATGGTGTAACCACTCTTCTTCAACTTCATGTCAAATTAAGATAGCAATGGGACTAGCCAAAGTCTACTATCTTAACCAATAATATCGACTTGCTCATGGACACAGGAACTGTGCCAATAGGGTTCAAGGGGAATGCAAAAGTGGAAAACTTAGACACTGATCAAGGAAATTTTACAAAAACACTTAAATGAACCCCATCTTTATTCAAAGGGCAAAATAGCATGCAAATTGTGCCCAGCCCACAATGACCACTGCATAACTGATGATTCCAAAGAACGGAAAGAAAAATTTGCTTACCTGACACAAAATAGTACAATTTGGTTTAATCCTGTATCTTCCAATAACAAGGTCTTAAAGGCAATCAGCTCAAAAGATTCAATTCCCCAAGCAATCAAGAATGAATACTGATATCCTATTTCCCAAAGTCAGAATACCATAAAATTATGGCTTTTTAAAAACAATTATAAAAGTGTATAGGGATTTGAACTACCACATGGACTAAAAATGTTCATGTGGGAAGACAGGTCAGTTCAGTATTTTATATGGAGATTAGATTAATAGCTTAGCTCTAATTGTTAAAATTATTGTAATTTCTTTCCAAAATTAGTTGAATCTATTTAATATAAATTGGATGCTAATACTTTGAATTAGAGTAGGTGGACTGGGGTTACTTAAAATATCTACTCTACAATTTGTTAAATTGATATAAGTCAATACCTTTTAATTACCTTACACCATAATGACCAGATTCAGTTTCCTTGCTGATGATCTCTTTGTAGCAATATGATTCTGAGGTTTGAAAGTTTCAAAGTATTTATAAACATGCTTTATACTCTCAGAGCCTTGCTAATGTCTTTTTGCTAATTGGTGAGCATTGGACAGGCTGCCCATGAATTATGAAGGCCTGACTTTTGGACACCCTTACACATGAACGAGTTCCCATGATATTAAATTCAAATGGTTGAACTCCCCCCCCCAAAAAAAGATTGTTCCTCTCTTTAAGCAATTTTCTTCCAAATAAATTTGTGCCATTCATTATAATACAGGCACCATTTCATAATTTTAATGTATTTTCTGACTTGGCGACAAAGATGGCTCTTGGATGTCTGAAAAAAATAAAAACTTTTCGTTATCAAGGAAGGCCTGTATAGGGTATGTGCGAAACTAACTCCCCTACAAATGTTCCTTTGTCAGTCATCTCACACCTCTACTTGGCACTTCCACATGACAAAAGAAGAAATGAGAAAATCAATCTTAAAACTGAACCATAATATTGGCATCATGGCCAATATCAATGAACTATGCTTCAGCCTAAAATACTAGGTGCGAAGGAATGAACCAGGCTCATTCAATGTAATTATGACATGTTTCCTTTACAAAACTGCCCTACAAATAACCAACTTCACCCAGAAGGGAAATGTATTAATTTGTGATAGTGATTTTAACACTAACTTACATATTTGCATTGTATCCGCCCTGTTATTTGAGTGCTGCTTAGAAGACAAACTTCCATCTATGTTGACTTTTGATTATCTCAGGAACTTTAAAATTCTGAAATTCAACCGTGTCTAATGTAGAAAATGTGCTTATATCTAAGCTTAAAATATCAACGAGATCATTTTGTGGTGTTTCAGAGATAAGTATTAGCCAGAAGATTAAAACCGTTCTCAACATTGAAGCAGCAAAACACAATTGGGTGACCACTCTATGAAGCACCTGTGCTCATTACAGGTGACCCAGAGCTACTGGGTGCCTGTCACAATTTTATTCCCCTCTAATCAAGCTCAGCTTAGGCTTCATTATAACATACATGCCTCCTGAATGTTATAATAAAGTCCAATGGCACATTCTGTAACTGGCTAGTTCTGCTGCAAGTCATGTATCAACCATCTTGACTTATCTTTCATAACTGAATTGGCCTAACCTGTTGGATACTTTCTTACAGCCCTTATTTTCCTTTATTGGTGTTTTGTCTAACTACTCTTTGAACTCCAACAACCAAATTACTTGAACAGCCAAACGCCATAGCAAATTTGGCCACATCTCATCAGGTATTTCCGTTATCTGATCCATCCCTCCCCAACCTTCTTTGTAAGTTAGTTAACTCATTTTCTCATTCCCAGTTCCGATACAAGGGTTTGACCTGAGATTTTAAGCTCCACTGCCCCTTCTCCACTCCCCAATGATGCTGCCTCACCTGACCATTTCCAGCATCTACAGTTACGATTTTCACTTTGGAATGACACCCTTATTCTTGTACAAATAGTATCCTGATATGTCCGAGATCCGATTAGCAACTTGTGCAGAGAAAGTCATCTTGGTAAAACACAGTGCAGCATAAAAATGTAAGACAGAATTCTGACAGTTTCCAGAATGGCCGATCAATATCAAATTAGCCATAACAAAAGGAGCTTGAGGAACTGACTCCCTTTCACCAAAATGAACACATAGAACTATGGAAAATTCATATGTTGAGAAAAAAAAAGTACTTTATTCTTAAACTGCAGTACCAGCTCCAACATAAAATTGTTTACTTGTCAGATTATATTTCTCATCGTCAGGCACAAATTATAATCCATGCCTTGGCAAAATTGGCTATTCAATCATTAGTTTTAATTATTTTTCAGGATGGGAACATCACTCCTAAAGCGAGCATTTTTGGCCATTCTGAAATATTTGTGAATTGAATGCCTTTCAAGATCAGAGACAAGATTAAAAATATTCATCATCCAAGAGTAAACAAACTTCGCTGGTTCCAGCCTAGGCTGATTTCTAGCACATCTTGTCATACACTTTCTAAACCAAATGACACTCAGTGAAGGTAAAAGTAAAAGCAATGAATAAAATAACACCACCAGCTGCACAAACAGGCAGGAACAAGGTAGCTAAACCAAGAACATGCAAGTCTGGTTGTAATGACAAATCATGTTCCACCCTAGAACCCCGAGCAACCAAGTACCACCGGGTTATTGCATGACTGACAGAACTGAAAGATATGGCCAACAGGATAGAAGGCGGAACTCATCTGTCGCTCAAGGAAAGAGCAACACACTTACTGAAATGAAGCTGCTTCAAAGTTTCAATCCTACTTGGAGTGGGGGTGGGGGGGATAGAATGGAGGTATTAAAGACATATTTATAAAGGATTACAAATGCAAAATAATTTATATTGTAATTCATAATAGTATGCAGATTTAAAATTCACTATATTAATATACAATGAAAAACACAGTAAAAAGGCCTACAATCTAACTGAATGAGTAACACATTCGAATTAAATAGGGCAGGCGCCCAAGGATATGGCTCAGGAGAACACTAAAATAATCAGAAATTAACAAAACAGTCTGCAATAAATCAGAACCATCAGAACCAGCTTGATAGATTCTGGCAAAGATTATGAAGCAATACAAGTTTAAGTGTACTGGGGGTGGTGGGGAGACAGAAACAGACAAGAGGGATCAAGGTGAAGATCCAGAATGGCAAGGAGCATCTGGATAATTAAACGCCAATAAAGAAATATGGAATAAGCATCCACAGGTGATTAAAAGGATTAAAGACATCACTGCAATGTTAGAGGCAATTCAGTTAGTGAGTCAAATAGTGCTCATTTGCCCTGGCATATTTTTGAGCAGTTATCAAAAATAAAAATAAAAGTTTTGAGTATTTACTGAGCAACTTTGTCATTCTTTGCTGCCATTTTACTTTACACACAGTACTGTGCAAAGGTCAGGCACAAAATAATTCTGTAAAATCAAGATGATTTAAATGTAATAATAAGTCTGAATGAAGTTGGGACCGATCAGACTCCTTCCTGATGGTATTGCATGATAGATGAGAATCTGCTTGTATTTAACAGCATCGAACACTTCAGGAATTCTGACCAGATCACCAAATCTATTTGTAGAAGTGCAGCCCCAAACCTGCAGGGAACCTCCACCATGCATCACTGTTGGCTGCAGACATATCCACGTAGCACTCTCCAGTTCACCTGCAGACAAACTGCCTCCTGTTTGAGTCAACTTTTTGACTCATCAGTCCAGTGCTCCTACTGCCTTTGTTCAGCAGCCTGGCCTTGCGTTCTTATGCAGGAGTGCATCTCTTGGCTTTGTTTCCACCTCACTGGTTCAGACAGCAACCCTTCCATGAAACCACTGCTGGCAAGACTTCTCCGGACTGTAGAGGGGCGTACTTTGGGTTCCAGTAATTTCTGAGGGTTCAGAGCCTAGAGCAGTGCTGGACTTCTCAGTGAGAAGGGACAGCAGTTTAATGTATCTTTCGTCTGCTCCATGGCCGACCACTGCTTTTCTGGACCTCAGTCTTGCCAGTTTTCTTGTACTTCTTCAGTAGAGCTGGAACAGCACATCTTGAAATTCCAGTCTGCCACAAAATTGCTGCTTGGGAGAGACCCTGCTGATACAGGATGACCACTTTATGTCTTGCTATGGCGACTCGTCATCCAGTTTGATTCCTTCTACATCCATTTGTTTCAGTTGGTTTAGCACATTCAACTCATTACATCACTGATCAATAGCACCTGTTTATCTTTCTTCAATCATGCAGCTACAAAGTAATCAACTTTTTATTTGAAAAGTGGTCTATTACTTAATTTTACTTAAAGAAAATATTTAAAAATTCTATGTAATATTTAACTTTAGCAAACTTTCTTTTCTACTGACATACTAATTCAAAACATAAAAAACCTAAAATAAAATTTATATAAAAATATAGAGTGCCTAAGACTTTGATTTAGTACAGCAGGTGTCCCGTAAAAGATTGTCCTTCGGACTCCACTTCCTCACCCGTGTCACCCATACATCATTGTATGACTAAAATCTAGCAGTGAGAGATGCCCCCATTGAGAAGTCTGCACTGAGGCCCTTGGGTACAAAAGCCTTTGCCCTTTCACTACCAGCTGGGGTGCAGTGTTGAAGGAACAAGATAGTGCCAGTGACCAAATGGCAATTTACATTTGGAGTTTTGGGCTGATTTTCGCTTCTGCTAACTCCTGGGGAACCCGGCAAGATTGAGAGTGGAGGGCCCAACCATCATTTCCTAATGGCGGCACGTAAACCCATTACTCCTCGCTGACTGAAATCGATGAGGACGAGAGCACAAGACGAGTGGGTGCTCAGTACCATCCAACTGCATTTGACCGGTTTCCCTCTTTTGCTGCTCTCAAAAGTTGTTGCAGGTTTGATTGTCTCAACACAGCAGGTGGCTGTGGAACTCTCTAGTTTATGTTCCATGTGTTCTGGTTACTTTTTTTTTGCTGTGTGCGCAATTTGATCAAGGCGCCTCAGCGCAGTAGAGGCTCTGCAGCTGAAGCCTGATGTCACCAACACAGTGGTAGTAAACTGAACTAACTCTGTGGATGTGGCTCTTGAAAAGTTTCAGGGATGGA